>NC_072785.1:12698782-12815104 GCF_022539595.1 Amphiprion ocellaris
GAGAGCCGTAAGTCACTATCGGTCTGAAGCTGGTGCCAGCAGCAGGTCTTAATTAAAAGAAGATTACACTTGCCAGAACTCATATCAATTACTCTGGGAGAAAGAGAAAGAGGGGAGAGAGAGAGAGAAAAAAAGTGGGAAAAATAAAGGATGAGAGAGCGAGAAAGACAAATGAAATATTTTCAGTGACTACTGTCAAAGAAATTCAAAATAACTCTGCTGGTGTAACATTTTAGCCCCTCTAACAGTCATGTTTGGCGATGGTGATGTCTGCCTGTTGTCAGGTCTGTCTTTCTGTTTGCTCACATTCATCGCTTTTGGCCAGTTTGCACTGCAATTTAACAGAGATATTCATGGATTATTTCTAAAGATTTTGGTTTTGTTGACTTCTCATTTGATGTAGCGAAGAGTTTTTACTTGAGCACATTCATACTCCCCTGTGGATGAACTATTCCAACCTAACTTTTAATTGTATTTAATGTATTTCATTGTATTTTAAACACCTGACCAGGGACAAAGACTGCAAATTAGCTGAAGCTAGACGTCTTATATGCATCGCATTTTCCCTTTCCTGTGGCAATGTTGTGTGTATTGTCCCTGCCAAATAAACATTAAAATAAATAAAATAAACTCTAATGTAGTCACATTATGGAACTTTCTTGCACCACTTAAAGTTCAAGATGTCAACTTTCCAAAATATATATCTTATAGTCTAACAGATTCTGTCACAGAACCAGCTGTACACATTAATGCTCTCATTTTAATAACTTAATTGGCCACTATCCTTAGGACAACCTTTTTTTAAAAAATTGTTGTCACATAAAGTAGCATGGCATTTGTGTAGCGAAGGTAAAGGTGTACAGGTCATATTACATGTGGGGATGTAGCACATGTAGATTGCATGCAGGAGGCCAGAGTTTGCGTTTCATCAGTGCAAGTAAGGTTTACTATTTCCATTAGGCATAGCCATAATGATTCCCTGTTGTTGATCAACCATCATCCATATCGTAGCATGCTTTAATTTTGAAATCATACGTGTGCTTAACACTTACTTTTTTTTGTACAATGTAGCATATTCTTCAGACATAAGCACCATCATGTCTTGATATGAAATTCTTTCTATCCTAATCTCACATAATTTTTCTAAAAATTGTTCATTGTTTTTTTGGGGACTGGGAAAATATTCCACCTTATTTTTTTTTATTTTTAAAACAAACATTATGCTACGCACCTTCCCCCTAGACGGGTGCGTAACAGACGTATAATCAACATTGCAACCTGTAGGGGCCAGTACAGAGTTCTGCTGATGAAGAAATGATGTTCTCTGTACTTATTCTCCTTCTCTGTTACGCTCACACACGCAGTGATAATAGTGGAACCTGCCACACACCACCAGCTGACAAACAATACACTCACTTGGCCTCCAACCCTTCTCTCCTCTAATCTCTCAATGGCAGTGATTGTTTTGAAATACAGGGGTGCCGAGCCAATCTAATAGGTGGCAATTAATGTCAGTTTAAGGAATAGGCCAGCATTGATATTCAAATCCAATTCTGTTACGGTCTCATTAATCAGCTGTCGAGACACGGAGCTCCCTGCCGCTCTTTCTCCAGCTCATTACTCTGGGTTTCTACTCCTATTTTGCGTTGCTGACTATGCGGATGACCACATTAGGGCTTTTTACAGCTCAAATATGTAATTTGTCGCTGCTCTTTCTTTGTTAACTCGATGTTTCATTGGCTCAAAGACAACCTCTCACTCATATGTTAATGCTCTATAAAATGGTGCGGTTTCCACTTTTTTTTCTCATGCTAGAGTGAGTTTAAAGTTTCAAACCTGTAAGGTAATTGTTTGCTTGCATTAGAGCTAAAATGATAAATGGAATAGAAAAGTATGTATTTGTCTGGAGGCCAGCTCAGACAGCATGCACAAAAACTTGCAGGACTGATCAGTTTTTACCAGTTTTGCATATTTGAAGATTCACCTGCTGTCTTTGGTGTTGCAACAGGTTTTAGCAGCACCACAGTGTGAATACAAAGCTGATTTTTATGGTATTTTTTGTATTGCTTTCGGTCTACACAACAAGCTGTAAACGCATGTTAGCATACAGTTTCTCATTCAGCACACACACAGCAGCATTGGCATTCATTTGGAGTTGTGTTTGTGCCTACCTGGTCAAAGTCCCCACCAACTCCTTAGGGAAATATGTGTTTAGCTGCTAAATGTGCCACTTTCTTCACCTGCTAGTTGCTAACTGCCATGTACCACTGAGTGCTGGGCAGGTAGAGTATAATGGCTTTATCAGAGGCCTTTTCATTGAAAACAGCTGCCTGCTGCATCTGGAAATTATGATGAATAGAGCAGTGAGAGGGGATTGCATGAATCAAAAACAGCGAGGTCGGAGGCCAAAAAAACAGAACAATGAGCCAGAGACACTAAAACGCTCCTTGAGCAACTGAGGACAACTGTATGGTCTTTTCATAATTCTGTGTGAGTTCATTACTTGAATAACCCCCTTCACATTAGACATACTTATTTGATCCAATGTTAAAATGAAAATATTGATAAAAGTGGCTTAAAAACCTGTCTGATGGACTAAATCCTTGAATTTGCTTTGAAAATACAGAAAATAAGACCAAAAGTTGTGATAAAAGCTGTAAAAGGTATAAAATAAATAAATAAATAAATACTGCAGCTTTAATATTAGATAGAGGACATTTTTGTTGATGTAATACCACAGAGGCATCATATTTCTTTCAGAGTCTTCTAAAATCTCGTGTTAAATGTATTTCAGACTCAAAGTAACTGGTGTACTGCCAGCTTGCATGGCTCTAAGTGTGCCACATAAGTGTGAAAATAGTGCTGCACATTTTCAAAAATAATCTCTGACTTTGAGCCAGAGTTAATCTTTTTTTCTTCTTCACTATAGCTGCCGACTATAAGTTTCATGTATTAATTAATTAATACATCGGCTCTTCTATCATATTGTACACGATTACCGGACAATTCTGTACAAAAGTCCACCTATAGACGGAAGGGAACAGAGGGCAATCGTAATAGGCTTATTATGATGAACATGATCTTGTATAGTATTTTGGAGAGAGGGAGAGAGAGGAGGTGTCATTTTAATTATGGTGGTATGGCCAGCGGAAGAATCACAGACTGATTTTTTTACTATCTCCTCCAGTCACACTGTGTTGGACACACATGCTGTCACCAAGACATTCTTATCAGGTGGTGCCACACATATAAGATAATAGCATCAAAGCAAATTAATATGCAAATTCAGACAATCATAACTTAAGGAGATTGACCCAGTGGAAGAAAAGGGGTATTTTTTCCAACCACATGGCAGTTCAGAAAATAACAGACTCTCTTTTTGTTTTTAATTTATGCCAGTTTCTTCTAATTACTCAGCAACTAGGTGACCATGACATTTGGGCTCACATTTCAATCCCAACTCAGCTAACAAAGAGTTATCTACTCTATAATGCAGATATCTAATGGCATGAAACAACAGAAATAGAACTTGCAGAGCTTGTTTCAATTACTGATCAGTAGGAATTGAGTGCACAGTGTATAAAATGAAGAAAAAAATGTCAGTTTTTCTGAGACACCCCAGTTTGTTTTACTTATTCTGTTGGAGATTCTGTCTTTTCACTGGGCAACAAATGAAGCCTAAGTCCCGCGAGATGCAATTACCGAGGACTGCGGTTCACCGAGGAGAGCAGAAAAGTCGACTCCATTTTAAATACAGTCTTATTTAAAGGGGGGGGAAAAGAAAAGAAACAAAGTAGATTTCTAACCTCATTAAAGTAGATTTTCTAATCAAGACACCAAAGAAAACCGCGGGTTGGTGAAAAAGCAGATTCTAAATCTTGTGCGTAACAGTTTTCCTGAAACAAGGAGACCCAAGAAATCGCTCAATGAATGCAATAAAGGTGGGAGAAAATCTGCCAAATCGATTGATGTCCAGATCAATTTTTCATGTGAAACTAACAATAGTTACAGCATTAAATAAGCCTCTGTTTGTTCCTGATTGAGATCAAAATGAACCTTACAACTAGAGCCTCTCTGGTGGTTTACAAACACACATACCTCACATCGCGAGTGACTCTTTTATAAAGCACTGGGTACATTTTTAGCTGGCTTGCAGTACATTTGGTAAAGTTCTGATATTGTTCCAGATATTGCTGGTCCTGCAAAGGGTGTTAATGAGCTATAAACTTTTGGAAGATCAAACCTAGAAGTCAAAAGTGAACTGATGGACACACCAAAAATGTACAAATGTCACTCATTGATTTGTTTTGAATTTGGAACAGTGGAATAAACTATATTTGGCTTTAGCTAGACACACAGTGCTTTGTTTTTTCCATTGTGTTTGTTACCAGTAAGAACTATTCTGTTAAATTACAAAATTGAAACTTTTTTTTAATGACTTAACTGCAATATCACAATCCTCATAGCTGAACAAGAATACACATTAACCATGTGAATCTCAAAACCCACCACCAGGTTTGAAAGGCTCCTCATCGCTAAAAAAAACAAACAAAAAAAACCCCCAAAATTCTGCTATTCATCACAGCCAGACACCTGTTGTATCTTTCATTTTCCAAAACTTTCTGTCTTTGGACTACTCATCTATGACTAAGCATTCTGTTGGGAAGCTTAAAACCCTGATATTTCATCAAAATCACATTATTGTGCAATTTAAATTTGCCAAAAATAAACTGCTCTAACCAGATTCTGAAAAAGACAAACAAAAAGATCACCTTTTTTCCCCAGTGGAAATTATGACTGACTCGTGTGACCGACAACTGTGATAAATATTCAGGGACTTTTTGGATGAACTGGGCTGAGCTGCAGGAAGTGTTTTAACATAGCAGTTAGGAGACAAGTATGAAAACAAATTAAAAATGTATGCAGTAAAATATCTTTAACATGTCACCATTTTTTCCCCCAGTTTTGGAAACACCTGTAGGCACTTTGAAATATGTTGTACATGTTAATTGCAGGTTTTTACATTTTTGAAACCAAGTGATTATAGGAATTCTGTTTTGTGTCTTTATGATTTCTGGAGTTCTATCTTTGTTATACTGCACAGAAGACATTTTTGAGCTCTCTCTGCTTCAAGCTATAGTTGTGCTGTTTCTATAGAGGATTTTATGTTGCAGTAAAAAATGAGCCCACAGTTAGTATAAATGTGACAGGAGCAGGAAATGCCCACACGCTGCTTTAGATTCAGAGGGTAACAATGGTAAAATTTGCCATCTCTGTTGTGTAGTCACTGAGATGATCTCGGACGAACTTTGTCTTTACAGTGAATGAATGGAAACCAGTTTGCGACTGTAATGCAGGAACACAAGTTTTGATAAATGTACAGTAAACTTTAAATTTATAGGACTGTAAAGGAATTGAAAACACTGTATTTTTAAGCACTGGGTTTACTATTTATTTCACTACCGAGTCTGATTTTTTGCCTTAATATTCAGTCACTGTCCGTTTTCTGCTCCGCAATCAGTTGTACATAATTATATGCATCACCTCTGCCGGGTTTACAATGCTACTCCCCTATGTGTAATTTGCACTTTTCATTGAGGAGTTATGATTAACGACGGTGGTGTTAATGACACTAATTAGTGCACTGCAGACAGGCCTCGGTACTGCTCACAGGAGAGCGTAGAGTAACGCACGTTCATCCAGAGTAACACTTTAACACACGGACACAACAGGCTTCATCACACGTGTCTCACTCACCACCAGAGCTATTATTCATCTAACACCTTTCACAGTGGTAAATATAGATAAAGAAGTCATTATTTGCTCATTCTTTTGGGAATCTTTTGACGACAAAACGTTTCTCTGAATCAGGTTTCTATGACTACTGCCAACACCAAACATGAAGGACCAGAATATATTTACTATCATTAACTGTTTATATTCTCATAAGTCTCCTCTAGTCTATTAATCCCATATTGTCCATGTTTCAGATTTAGATGTCAAATGGCCAAACAATTACTGCTCTATTATTCCTGTGAAAGATAAATTACACAGTTAAAATCTATTGATCGTGAGTCAAATAAAATTGATCATACTGCTTTTTTTGTTTTTAAAGCATTGGCTAAAAGCAAATCAATCACCGGCACAAAGACTGGACTGAGCCAGCATGTGTTTCATAAATAAATCCACAGATAATTCTGAATGGCTATGACAGATGATAGATTAATATCACTTAATAGGAACATACTGGGAATCATGAACAAAGCTAAACCAAACAGCCATTTGGGGAGATTGCTGATTATTCTGATGATTGAATCTTCAATTGAGACATTATTTATTGTACTTTTAAAGATTACATAAACATTCAATAAATGGTATTTGTAAGCAGATACCACTGATTACTTATAATTCCTGTCAGCACTTTTAAATAGGGTTTGATTTATAAACAGATAATGAATGAGAAATGCAATAAGCACCTAAAAAATCTATTTATATTTACATACGACTGCATTATAATGTGTGATAAACCATTATGAAATGTTTGTGTTCTGCTTATATATGCCAAATAGAGAAATCTTTAGTAAAGTGTGACACAATTTATTACACCAAGCTGATAAAACCAGAGAATTCATGTCAATATTATTTCTTTCCAACGCAACATATAACAAAAATACAGTTTTATCATCCAAGGTTCTCTTAAATTGAGATTTTTTGTAAACAATAAATGTACCAGGCAGCAATTTGTCAGATAGATGAGATTGCCAAATCATATGTTTCTTGAATTTCTAGATTGATACATATACACGGATATAAATATAACTGCAGTGCATCTATCTGAGCCAATATATAGCTAACTATCAATTAACAACTGATGTTTTAAATTCAACACCTAGTCACATTTCATGCAGCAGATCTGTAATAACTCCTCTGTCTTGAGTGGAATCAGTTCGGATATGTAGCAGAGCATTTTCTTTGACAAGGAGAATGATTTAAAAGTCAACACTTGACAAGCTACAATGTGCTACAGATGGAGGAGAGATGGAGGCTGAAGTGCTACATGGAGTAACAAACTGAGAGCACTAATATGAGCAGAAGAAACTTGTTCTCCTTATGAAGTCATAGAACCCAGCAAACAAGTGAGCACTGGTGGAAGAAGTACATTTACTCAGTTTCATCTGAGTAAAAGTACAAAAGTATTAGCTTCAAAACATACTCCTTAAAGTGCTCATTAAGCCGCATGATTCAGTTCAGTATCATGAATATTATGTTAGTGATTAAGTCATGTGTATGACACTTTAATGTTGCAGCTGATAAATTTGGGAATAATTTAAAATTTCTAAACAATATACAAATCAAATAAATGTAATTGTACATCTTAATACATCAAATACATACAGGTCTTTTTTTTGGTATTGCACCATTTCTTATGCTTTGGCAATATTGTTAACCTAATATTGATGCCAAAGCAAATTTAATTGAAATTGTGAAATAGTAAACTGACAGGTAGATTGTCAATATTCACCCCTGGATTGATTTGTCTTGACATATACATAAAAGATTACTCAAAAACGAACTAATGGATTTGGATGAAATTTTCAGGGAAGGTCAGAAATGATGTAAGGACCACCTGATTAAATTTTGGCAGTGATGCGGCTTATAGTCTGGATCCATGGATTTGTTAAAGATTTCTGTATCATTGTGAGATAGCATCACAGTGCAACTGTAACTATGACAACAGTCGGAAATCATATAACGACTCAGTAGCCTTGGCTTTTCTTGTGTTGTTATTGTATTACTTTTTGTTGTATTAGTTGCTGCTGTTTTCTACTTTACACAAATACACTCACACACACACACACACACACACACACACACTTAGTGTTGTGACTTTTGATTAAGCATAGAATGTGGACATAATAAACACTGACCGTTTCTTTCAGTAATTCACATCAGGACTGTGTTTAGTGGAACCACTTTCTGACCTGATGAAGTGGACATTATTGGTATTAGGAGGGCAGCTACTGAGTAAAACCTTGATTTCCTGACACTTCCAGGGCGGCTGTTACTTAAATGACACACTTGTGAAGATTCAGCACCATGGACAGCTCCTGAACAATCTGTGCACTATAGCACTGGATCTTCCAACACCGCAGGATTTGTGTAAAAAATACAATATATAAATAATATGAGCACACCTGGTTATGTGATACAGTTACAAATAGTAGTATTTGTAGTTTACATTACTAGTAATTGATTATTGTTTGTACAGTCTGTGTTTGGCCTGAATATTTGAGGTTTCAGCCATTCTACAGCAGTCTTCATGATATATTCTGGGCACCACAAACAAAAAGCTTACCTGACTAACAATTGTATGCAAATATGTACTTTCTGCTTGCACCGTCTCAGAAGAGGCTCAGAGATTAATTTGAACTCTTACCAAACAGTCTCAAAGGCACCAAGCTATAACTAGTCCAACGCTGGCACAGGGAAAGCTATAATTCAACAAGATCCTTTTTTTTCCCAGTTTTTTTTTCCAGGTAAAGTTGGATAATACAAACAGCTTCACCTGCAGCAGTGTTTTACCACAGATCAAAACTGCTCCATCTTGCCATCACAATGTGGATCTTGTCAGTTCTTCCAGGTGTTAATCTCGTGCTTTGCTTTTTCAGTTACTTTTATTCTTCACTGTTTTTCAGTTGACCTTGCCAGTTCAGGGCCTCTCAGAACTTTTAATTACATGTCTGATTTGATTGGAGCTGCCTTTGTTAGTGTCTGCCTGCCTGGGCTGTCTTCTACAAAGGAACACATTCCCCCCTTGAAATGCCATTGCATGACATGACATCAAAAGAAATGGCAATCCCAATGAGGCCTGCCTTGGAAAAAAAAAAGAAAAATCCCATACTGTCTCCTGCCATGAAGACTGATTTACTACACCAAGGCTCTCTGCTAGAAAGACAATCCCTTTGAAAAGCCACGAGTTTTCAAAATCATTTTCGCATGACTAGAATACGCTGATGTGTGTGTACTGTGTGAGAAGAATGATGCACAATGGGAGGACATTTTAGGCTTTCATTCTATTCATGACATGACAAAGCAATGAGGATTACAGTGGAACATCACAAATAATAGCTTGCAAATACTGCAAGTCAGATGCTGTTGTAAATGGCTGTCTTCTGAACATGCAGTACTGTATTTTATGTCTGTGCTGATGTATTACAGTTTTCACATCTCACTGGTCCACCACCATGCATGAGTTCACAGAAAAATCCATCCAGAAAATCTCCATTATCTGCCACAAATCAAAATACAGCCGTTCAGTGGAGCAGCATACAAGTTGTAATAGCAGATGCCATGTTTGGCTCTTTCTACGCATCCAGATGGCATTGGAAAATATCATATAGGCTTGAATTCGAGATGATTTTTTTTCTGGAAATTGCTCTTGATAAACAGGGAATAATATTAAGATTTGACATAAAAAAGAATATCGCTTATCGTTTTTTTTGGTAGACCTAATTAGGCGAGTAAGTGTGTCTTCATCTTTTACAGTTAAATGCCTTTTCCACTGTGGGAGCTTCTCCAGAGACCAGGAACTTTTGGAGGAGCTCAGTGTGTTACCACCACAGGGGCCAGTGTTTAAGTGAATTTCTGGGGAAACCACTTTTCCCCTCAAAAAGTCCCAGCTCTGGGTGCTTTTCAAAGGTAAACGAGGTTTTAGGATGAGGCTTGCAACACTGAATGTTTCTAATTGGTTAAGTACTTGCTGCATTTTAATTTAGGCACCATTTTTAAAATATCCAGCTGAAGTTTGTTTTTGTTCATTTTGCTTCAACACATTTCAACCCAGTTTCCAAAAAAATGACCTTCCTATCTAGCTAAACTGCTTTCTTAATGACATTTTAAAGGACACATATTTTCCCCCAGATTACTTTTGTTCATGACATATCACTAAAACATTTCAAAAGAACATATCTTTGCCAGTTTTTTTGCTTTACTGTCACTCCTTTTCAGCCAACCAATCTTCTATTAGGTGGGACGAGACTCATCAGCCTTGCAACTGAGAAAATAGAGGAGAAGCTTTAAACATGCTGTGAAAGTTGTATTTCAACCCAAACCATGATTTTGTCCTAAACCTAAACATGTAGTTCTGAGGCTTAAGCTTAGCCACGCCTCTAACAAGTAGTTATTGTTGTCAAAGTGGGATTTTTTTTCCATTTTACCATGTATATTTTGTAAAATTGACCACACAGTGTGGAAACTGAAAGTAAACAAGTGATAGTAACACTAAAGGAAAATAGTCCCAAATGAGATGGGATCCTAGTCACTTGTTGCTAATTTATACCTTCATTCTCCTCTCATGTCTCCTATTGCAGATTTTGTGGGTCTTTCAAACTAAAAGCCTTGCCTGCTACTTAAAAGGTGCATTTGTGTCAGAACAAGAATACATTTCATTCAAAAAATTTTATCAAATGAAGTTTAGCTGTTTAGGAACATAGTTTTTTGGAGACGCGTTTTCATATCAGCATGGAGTTGAAACATTTACTTACTATAGTAAATTAATGACAATAGTGTAAAGCAATGCGTTAAAAAATGGTCTGAAGGAACCTTTAAGTTATTTGAATAAAATTCCCAGGACTACAAGTGCATGTACTTTGCGTGGAAATACTCCTTTGGTTAGTTTTTAAATGTTGAAGAAAGCCTGATTATCCAAAAAGAATTACCAAGGGCTTGTCTGATGTGTTTTATTGCCATGGAGGAAATAATAATAATCTCCTGATAAGTGCCAAGAAGTCAAATGCATTGCCTGACAATAACATCAGAAAGACACTAAAATGAACAGAAAGTCCAGAGTTGGAATTAAATGACCAATAAGGGCCCAACATCATGTTTGTAACTTAGTTTCTGTGGTCAACCACTGAACCACAGAGAGTCTGAACAAATCAGCTGTTACCAGCTGCTGAATGGTCACTAATTTATACCTCCATTCTTCCCTCTTATTTCCTATTACAGACTTTGTGACTCTTTCAAACTAAAAGCCTTTTCTACAGCTTTATAGGTGCATTTGTTTGTTGTTGTTTCAGCATAAGATTGAATTTCTTTCAAAATTTTCTAAATGAAGTTTAGCTATATAGGTGAGACTTTTTTGTTTTCCAAAGTCCAGAATGAACCACAATGAGCATTCAAGCCAAAATGTGTGAAAAAATTCTCTGAAATTTTGAAATCTACACATCCATGACAACTGGGAATCAAGAGCACTAAAACTGTTACCCATTTAACTCTAAGGTTGTGATTGTATAAACCTGTAACGCTCTGCTCTCTTGTGAGAAAGTGAGGCTGCATGATGACAATCAGCTGACTACAAGAATGAACTTTTGCCTCCATATTCAGCTCACCATGTGTCACTATTCTGGCTGTAATAACTTCACATAGTTTTCTTCCATCAGCACATGTGCTGCGATTACAAGCCCTGTGGATCAAACTTGTGATGAGATTACAATCCAGGTTAATCAAGATACTGTAAGTCATGAGGATGGGTCTCACTGTAGAGCCAGCTCATCTTCTGCACTGATTCAGGCTGATAAATCCTAAAGCTGCGGCTTCGGATGGGAAAAACGCTCGGGAAACCTCTCAACCTGATGTGATTGGACAGCTGCTGCTGAGGTGACCAGAACAGCAGTTAGCTATAATAGTTTTCTAACAGGGTTGCATGGCAGCTAAGACCAATTACTTTAGACATTGATTGCGCTCCCTGTCTTTGATCATGTAATTGCTTTGAGAGAGATGAGAGCAGTTCTGCTGCTGAACAGGTGTGTTCAAATCGATTAAAGTAGGTTTCTCATTTCTGAGACAGAGAGAAAGAAAGAACAGAGTGTCAATGCCGCCGTTACTCATAAATTACCTGCTTGTATTAGACCATGATTTGCTATTATATCATTTATTGTGATCACTGTATTTGAGGACTGGAAGTTCATACTGTATATTTATCAATATTTTGTCTCTCCTTCTGCCTCACAGCTTTAAACTCTGGTAGTTTTTTGAGTTACCCTCGCTTTCAGCTGAGGCCAAATCTTCTCAGCATGGCTCCACACACTTAATAGAGTCATTGATTGATGTTTGAGAACGTGGGTGTAGATTAAATTACATTACACTCACTCGACATGCTTTTTTCTGTCTACATTTTTAATGTATATGAACAGAGCAAGAAAAGCTGCAAAGTGGGAGGCGTATTTTTTGGGTATAATTACATTTGCATATACCATTTTAGTTGACAGTCAGTTGAAACACTTTACAGACACTTCCCTGGTTGAAAGAAAGATGAGCAGCTGTGTTAGAAAATGCAGCCCTGTCTCCTAGAAATTACTTCCACACATGACTTTGATTTAGGAGTTTGCATCCTTAATGCCATGTGCGGGTTAAAAATAGGGACAGATTCTGGTTTGGGGTAAATGTCAATGAAGTAAAGATGTTTTGTCTTGTGTTAGAATCACTGATTTCATGATTTGAGTTAAAGTTTAAACTATGTTAGGTTGCTAAACCTTGAACTTTGCAGAAATGTGACAATATGAGTCAATTTTGGAGAATCAAAATCTTTGCTGTTGATGAAGAATTTTGAATTTGCTCTTATTTGTGCTTTCTTCTCCATAGCAACAGTAGTTGAGGCCCTTGGGTGTAGCATTTATAGCCATTCACTGTAATGAAAACACAGTTTCTTAGAAAATTAATGAGGAATAAATGTAATTTATAAGCACAAACCTAGAATAGCATATCTTATATTATCCAGGAGACTCCTTTGTTTCTATGATGGGCTACACAGAGGAAAAAATTAAACTAAAAATCCTGTCTGTGCACAGCTAAATATGCTTCCAGCAGCTCTACCGCTTTAACTCTATGTCATTTATTTTCTTTTCAAGTTCATTTTTTCTTAAATGTAACCTGCTGTGGTGTTCAGACAACCTTTAAATACTTGGATTTAGCTGAAAAGATAATAGATTGCACAGAGCACAAAGTGCAAAGCTCAGGAAACAGCCAGTGCCAAGACAACAACTTTTTCTCTGCCATCTTTGTAAAACCGCTGAGGGGAAAAAAGAATTTCATACAAAAGCAAACTTACCAATACGAAAGCAATAATTTACTGGTAACTATGGGACTTCATGTTCTCGAATAAATGATTCCAGGTCAGGCTTTGGGTCAAAAGCTGTTTAGCTCTATGTGTGTGCAAGTCGGTACAAGTATGTGGTTCACAAATCCCCACCACCTTCATACATCTTTAATGAGAGTCTTAGTGGGAACTCTGCAGTACTTACAGACGCTATTAAGATTCGGCACTTCTTGCTAATATTAATACAAACAGTGGTCAGGAAATGTGAAATGAGAGACAGGCTGAAAATGTAGTCACACAATGAGAGGCCTGAGGGTTGGACAAGCCCATTTAAACTTCTAGATAAGAGAAATTTGCACATCCTTTACTTAAGTCACAGTAGAAACGGCGGTAAAAGGAAAATTGTCCGTTGCAAGTAAATGTGGTATCAGCAAAAGTATTATCTGCAAAATGTACAAAGTTATCAGAAGTAAAAAGCTCTCATTCTGCATTAGAATGGCTCCTTTTAACATTATATCATTATATATCATATAATTGGATTATAATACTGAGGCATTAATATGATGGTGGAATTCTTTTGGTGTAGCTGGTTTAAAATACGTTAACGTGCTTCATACACCCACGTTTAGTTTAGTCTCGTACCGTGTTTTACAGAAGTACAAAATAGTATAAAATGGAAAAATGCAGCTAAAGTATAATTTTTCAATTCAAGCACAGCACTTGAGGAAGTATATTCAGTTACTTTCTGCCACTATACCTACAGTATTATAGAGAAAAACACTTAAAAGTTGATGCTCATTAATTAAACCTGCATGTTTAGACTCCTGTTTATGTTTTATATGTTGATTAAATGCTTAGTAAAGCAAAGAATTTATTGGGATTATGTGCATTATGCTGTTTTAAAACTATTCTTGGTACTGGGGTGAGTAAAGGTTGTTAAAAAGGCGAGATTTGAAGTCCTTACGGAAACTGTGAGAAATGTATGACGTGACTCCAGCATTGTTAAAAATGACCACAACTGAGTCCAGAAACTTTGATGTCAACATACCACAAATGGCTTTGTGCAAGACATGATTTTGGTTTTGTTTGTGCTTCGTATAACATTTTGGCTTCTGATTCAGTAACACTACGGCTTGGGATTCTTACCGTTCTGTGCATCTTGTCCTCCAAATCCTGGTTGATCCTCTGAAGCGCTGCATAGCTATTTTGGATCCTGAAAGGAACAGAGGAGAGTTGTGCCCTGTTAAAAATGCAAATCGCAACTTATGACGACTAAAGAGCGTTTTACTGTTCATAAACCTAAGCACCGGCGATCTCTACATAAATTTAGACCTGGAAATAAATAATTTACTGGATCAGGGCACTGACGGAGAATCTCAGAGGGGATTTGTGGGATATTTTAGGTTCTGACTCAGACTTGAAGATCACGGTGGATATAAATGCACTGAGCTAAAACACAGCAAAAACAAAGGGTTGACGATAAGTACAACAGGAGATACTTTGAGGTAAAATATGATCAGAAAAAAGTTTTAAAAACCATAAATATTTTAGGATGTGAAATCAGTAAACATGGTCATTGCTTTGTAGCTCAAGGCTAACCAAGGATTTACATTTTGGGTTCCCTTACTTTATTTTTTCTCTTTAAATTAGTTTTTGTGCTGCCTTTTTCATCACTTCCTACTTTTCCCCTCTCTCCTTTTAAATTCTGTCGTCACTTTTGCACTTTGGTAGTCTTCCAGTGCATCAGTGAGCCGAATGAAACAGGACTATGGCTGTCTATTTGTTAACTTGTGCCTCGTGTTTTATCATGTCACCTTTCAGCTCAGTATTACATTTACGCATTAGCTCTCAGGCCGAAGAGAGTGTTGATAAACTAGCATTTGTGGCTCCATTAACCAAGACAGGCATGGAGAGTGTGGACAGCGGAGACAGTGAGCGAAGACAAACCATAAAACAAACGTCTTAAGGAGATTTTCTGATGCTGAAGAAGGAATTTAAATGAAAATGACTGAGAGGCACATGAAGAGAGTATTTCACTCTAGTGATGGAGAACAAATAACTGGAGTAAAACCTGCTATTATAGGCAACACTGAGCCCCGTTAGAGGAAAATTTTGGCTTCATTTTCCCGCCATGCAACAAGTTCTGTCTGCAGCGAACTATACCAATCAGTCAGATGGTTAAAAATATGGGAAGTGCTAGGCTCTGCCAGTCGTATCAAAAAGAAATGGGACTTATGCACGGTTTGACAGGAAATACCCCACCCAGGGACCCATGTCCACCAGGCAGCCATATTGTCTTTCCCTCCAAATCTCCATGTATCCATGTGGCATATTTATCATATTTATTTGTACTTCAGCCATAGAGATTGTTTAATTTTGTCTGACTAAAAGCTTTGCAGTATTTGCAAATAATTTTAGGTTGCTTATAAATTAAAAATCATTGCTTGAAGGCTACTAATATTTGCTGCTGGGCTATAGCTTTCTTGCCTTAAATAATAAATGAAGACATATTCCAAAGTTGTCAAAGATTGTGCCAAAAACACTGTTTATATTTCGATAGTATATTGCCCTGAAGTAAGATTGAACACATTCCTGGCATAAGGCCATGACTCACTTCATCCTGTGCAGCAAAACAAGGGTACTTAGGGGAGGCTAGAGCATTACTTTTTAATACCAACATGGTTTGTTGTGATTATGGAGTAATAAAGTAAAGGCTTGGATGCTTTGTATCAGACCTGTGACAAGTCTGATGTGTATTTGAAAGCAGCAGAACTTCCAGTATACCAACTCGCTTACTTTTTCATATTTCATACAAGTTTTGTGAATAAGTGACTTTTATCTTGTATAGTAACTTTTGTGTGAAGCTTTTACTTGTACATAGAGGCTGCTTGGCTTCCCCAAACAGGACTGCAAATCCTAGAAATATCCATGTAAGGAAAATAAATCTGTGTGTGATTATGGTTAAGCTACTTCAACACATGGTTATGGTTAACAGGCTAAAGCTGATTCCAGGTCTGTTAAAATGTGTAAAAATCACGTGCTTCAGGGCAAAATACATCCTTAACCGAATATTGCATTTTTTTGATGTCGGTGTCGACTTCATTGGTTGGAGTATTGAGCTACAACAAGCCGAGGAAGGAATAAAGTAGAAGGAATAAGATAGAAAAAGTAAAGTGGAAAATCATACAGATAAGATCCATTCCTACAGTATATGAATTGATGAATGAATGAACTTCGACAGGGCTCAAATAGTCAATATGCTTCACCTAAATAGTGTTAATTTCAGTGGCAAAAATTATGACAAAATATATTCACTGACCATCTATTTTGCAGTATTGCAGACCTTTCTCCTCAGTGCTGGAGAATGGTCTGACTGCACCTCATCATCATCGCTCTGCCAGAGGGGGAAAATGCTCTGGTGTTTTCTATCTTCGCACAAGTGGTGCTAAGCCCAGGATGCAGCAACAATGTCCCTGCCAAGTGGTGACTTATGAATTGTTTTGGTGGGATTTTTGGCACGCAGGAAGAACATAATTAATTCACTAAATTGCTTAAACAATCAAGCAGGAGCAGGTCTTTCTTATCGAATGATGCAAATCTTCTTCAAAGCTATTCTTTTTCAGCATGTGTATTGCTGCTTGGATGTTGCTGTTGTTTCTCTTAGACTTTGAAAGCACTTATATGCAGGTAGCAAAAAGGAAAGAGAAAGTGAAATGCATGGCAGGAAGTTTACATCCTCTGAGTCAGACTTTATTTGTGCCAAAAATGAGACTGAAACCAATTTTTTTTAAAAAAAGAAGCATTTCAAACCATTATGGTTACTTTCAGTAAGGAATCTTTTGTGTTGATGTCAAAAGGAATAATAAAAAACTTTCTGGATGAATTTCCTTTCAAATTGTCCTCTAAAAGTTTGCTAAAGCAATATCACTCTATTAAAGTTCTGCAGCATTTTACCTTCTCCTCTCAAACTAAACCCAGACAATGAACAGTTTTTGTAACTTTCTGGAGCTGGCAATTCAAATATCACAACAGGAAGAGACTGACCAGGTGTACAGAAGTGAGAAAGTGACATTTCCTTGACATCACATTGTGCCTTTGGTGGGTTTCTTTCTGCTGGGGAGAGTGACACATCCGATAATCTTGACACTGCATGCATACATATAAAGGCAGCCAGCCCACGGAGTCATGCACCTCAGCACACACACCTGCGTAGCTTTTCTGTAAATTTCTCCAGTTCCTCCTGGGCGCGCCGCAGCTCTGTCTCGAGGTACTGCCGAGTGGAGTCGAACTCTGTTTCCACCATCTCTAGTTTGTGGGTGGTGTACGACAGGCGCTTACGGAGGTCATCCTTGTGGTCGTGGAATGAGCTGAACAGGTAGCGGGGAGAGTTTGGAGAACAGGATTTGAGAAGACACACTCACAACAGCGCTGTACTTTCATTGCTGTCAAAGTTTGTCAGAGTCATAGAGCCAAGAAGGGAGGGAGAAAGCCGAGACAGAAGACAAGCAGAAAAAGGGTAAAAAGAATGTGTCTATGTGTTTGTGTGAGAGGGAGGGAAAGGGATGAAGTGTAGCTGGAGTGTAATTCAGTTTGCAGTGAGCGAGGTCTCAGGCAGGGGGAAGGCACAGAGGCCAATGGGGAGGAGGAGATGGATGGAGGAGGAATACTAATTATTTCCCATTCACAGGGAAGGAGCAGAGCTGGGAAAGGAGCTCCCATCGGTGTAATGGTGAATTTCATTACACAACCCCTCTATCGAATCTCTGAAAGAATAGGAAAGGATTTTTGCCCCCCAGACACAGACCACGGGTGATTCATCGAAGAAGGGCTGGAAATATAGAATGGATCTCATCTTTGTGTGCGAGTGAGCTTTAGAAAGAAGGTGAAAGAGACAGAAAAGAAAAAAGAGCGAGTAGCCAGAGTAGCACCGTTTCAACACCGCCACCATCAACAACAACAACAACCCAGACAGGGAGCAATATTTTAGTTGCATGTTTGATGCAGTTTCATGGGGGATGAAGACACACCGACAGGGCTGACTGAGGGAATGGATGTGGTAATGAAAGGCTAGAGATTGGGAGCAGGGACAGTGTACGCTCTAGGGGGATTTAGCATTTTGCCAGACTGATGGATACTTGGCTCACGGAGAGGTTCGATGGGCTCAGCGCAGCCAACCAGCAGGCGCAATGAGAGCACCTTCCAAGTTCACCTCAGCCCACAGCCTCAATTACGAAGCTGGCTCTAAAGGAGGAGAGAATGGTGTCCACAGAAGGACTTATAGACTGTGCTGTGTCAATACATGGACGAGGCAAGGGTCTGTCCTTAATGTCCTTATGTTCTGCAGTGCAGCACTGTCGCAACACTGTAAAGAGCCCAGACAAACCAACGCATATTTGGCAGTCTGGTGGATGGTGAGGCTTGCAGGTGCAGCCTCATTCGCTTTTCCTGATATTACACGAAAACAATATCTTTACAACCTCTTTGCTGTCTGACAGCTTTAACTGATGTTGTAAAATCACATAGCAACACCCCAGAGAGGTATCGTAAGCACATGTGAAAATAGCTCTGGGCTCTTATCACTAAGTAACGGCAGTTTAATTAAATCTGAGCACACGACAATTGTTTTTCTTTAAGGGCATTAAATTTTTTGTGGCAGCATCCAGATGTACAAGACTGGTGAAATTAACTTGGAGGTAGATATCAGCTGACACATGAAAAGATGTGAAGATGAATGATGGGAAGGAAAAGACGCAACACCGTGTTTTTAAGGCTTTTTAATGGTCATGACTTCCCAATGAGAATCCATTTCCATTACTTAAAATCAATGAAATGGATTCACCAATAATGAGGGTGATGTTTGGAGTTTAAAACACTCCCCAGACTGACTCATCTTACCTTCTCTTCTGATGTTTGCAACCATTTCTCTGGGTTTTCAGGGCAGTTTTGCCAATATATATCTTTTTCATATTTTTCTCTGTGCCTCGGCTCTCATGTGTTTCTAGTTGTTGCTTCTGCTTCTGCTGCTGCTGTCGGTCGGCTGAATGTTGAAGCCAAGTTTGAACTCTAACCACAAACCAATAGTCAAAGCTTTAAGTCTTGCCTGGGGAGGCAGATAGGAGTTGGCTATCTGCGATGACCCTGGCAAGAGAGCAGAGAAAAACAGCTTTGAAGTCCCACAGATTTAGCAGCACATTTAGTTATGTTGACTCCAGAGAAAAACTGAGATTTCATGTGCATTCAGAAAATAAGCCTGTTCAGTGCGAGGGAGCAGAGCTGGGGGATCAATTAGATAAGTTCAGTATGCAATAGTGTGAATTATTGCACCTCCAGCTGAACTTTGCACTTCCTTTTGAAAGATCAATTCACAAAGATCTTTTGATGTATTGCCTGGGCTTCTAACCCAAAATATAAGCATCGCTTGCAAATATTTCAAAATAAAAACCAAGATTAGCTCCACAGTAAAAGAAAATCAACAACACTGAATGTAGGAACACTATGACTTTTTTTTTTTTAAATCACGTCTGCCAGCTTTTTCATTCATTGTTCATTTCTCCTTCTCTTGGTAGGAATAATTAAATGCAGCCACCAGAAACTGCATGACCCTGTGGAATAGTGAGTTATTGACCAGCTGACCGCAGAGGTTATTCCTCAATAAATCAGTGTTATGATGAATGTGTGAGTGTTTCCATTTCCATCCTTCATCATTGCACTGTGATGCAGGGGCTTGAACTCCAGTCTCCTGCACTGTAAGAACTTAATAACCTGCCACTGGCAAGAATGAAATGCCAAAACAAACCTTTCCAGGTGTGTAAATCTCTCTTTATGCTGCCGAATTTGGTGAGCCTTGTTGTTATCATTGCAGCCACACATTTGTGAGCAATATGATGCTACTAATTTCTTGAAAAAGTCAAACAAAGTGAAGCTACCAGTGAAAGATCTTTTACAGGAAAAACAAATAACACTTACTGCAACTCTCCTTTTCAGTTTTTGCTAGTGGCTCTGGCCAGCAACAGCAGCTAAATCCTCTTTGCAAAACAGCAACACATCAGTTTGTCATCCAAAAACCCTTTTCTCTTGTCATGTTAAAAGAGAAATGTTTGCAAAAAGGAGCAATAATGAATAAATTTGTAAACTAAACAACCAAATTTAGTTACAGTAGAAAGAAATAACAATCAGATCTTACATTTTTCTTTATCATAACGATACTTATAGCCCTTGACTATATTGTTTTTGCAGTTTACATGGATCATTAGCTTGTTTTACCTAGGATGTTTAAGTTTGCTTCAGCCTCATCATGTATGTTGCAATCACATGCATATTTAGGATCATTTTACATGCATTTTATTCTGAAATGATCTGAAACAAAAGTCAGCAAGTTTTAAACCAACTGGAAGACTTTAGGCACAGACATCAGCTGACAGCTACAACTGACAGAATCATGCATTACTGTCACCTGGAAATGAGCAGCTCCTCTCCAAAGGCCCTCTGGTTATTTTGAGAATTAAGTCCATCCCCGCTATCACTGTAATATGTACATGCCATACAAGAATGTAATATTTGACCGAATTTTAATAGTTACTAAGAGGGTGGGGGTCAATACAAGCGCACATATCTCTGCTAAATATCACTGACTATAACTGGAAAACCAACGTTTCAATAAGTCCATATGTTTGCCTTTTAAAAACCAGTCTTGTCCTTTAGAGCCAAGTAAGCATGAATGAATAAACAGAGACGGGGGGTTGCCTGCAGCACAACTTTTATCAGTCCCGCAATGTGGCAGGGTAGAAGTTCAACAACAAACTGGAATGAATGTTTTGTTGCCTGCCGCCATTTCTAATGGCACCACCACTTATTATTTTTAATCTCCCCTCAACATGGGCTCTGGAAACAATGGCAGTTTCTGGAAACACTGTTAATACCGTCGCTATAGCCACTTTCTTATCTGCAAGTCACAGAGGGAGAGAAAGAAAACAGAAATAGTTGCTGAATTTGTTAGGAAGTGTGGCGGTATAGAATCTGTCCTCAAATGCACACAATCCTCCCCGCGGTGTATATGAAGGACTGTAACCGTACTGTATCAGAGCGCCACCCCCACGGGGATAAACAGCAGATCTTGGAGCCTCAGGTGTTGTTTGGCAGGGTAAACACTATCCACATGAAGGAACATATCTAAGTCCTCAGAGGACCTTGTGATAGGCTTACTGCTGTTTCTACACTGCCAGAGAAACTCAAAACAGCAAAGCATATGTAAATCAAGCATACTTTCCTCTCTTCTCCGCTCCCTCATAAGCGTTAAGAGGAGTCTTTAGTGTGCACAGAGACACAAGAAAAACCTGTTTACCTGAAATACTTTCCCCAAGTGTTGCAACTTGTCACAATCATCAGACAATGTGTACTACAGGGAGTACAACAAATGGTTGTTGTATTGCTGCAGACTGTAACCTACTTCAGGCAGCCAGCTTCCACCTCCCACTCTGATGCTATACTAGCTCTCTTCCACGAGAATGGCTCTAATAGTGGTTTAATGTAGGAAAAAACTTAATGCAAAACCAACTAAAGGTCACTAGCAGCCGGCATCCATCTCAGATTTACAACGGGGAGCCCGCATGGCGCTTGCAGGTTGATTTACTAGTAATGAGCCATGGGAGGTGAGCGAGGTAGATCTACTGCCTGCCACATTTACTATTCACAGGGACCAAATAAGGGCATTAAACTTTAATGGCTACTGTGCTATCTCTCCTGAAGTCTGCTATTAAGTGAGCAGCACACAGAGACGCCAGAATGCACTGTAAACAGCAACTCTTCATGTTGCAGCTCAGTTGTCTCGGCCGTCATTTACACCAGTTATGATGGCATGAGGTCAGAGATGGTGAAAATAAGCCAACAGTTTAGCCACATGAAAACACTTGTAACAGGTTCTCCGGACAGCAGCACAGGTTGTTTGTCAGTGTCTCCTGAAGTCACCCTTATGGACATTTTTGGTACTCGATAGGTATAACTACACCAGGTCTTGCGCTAACCCTGAAACCTTAAAGATAACAAACATTAATCATGCTTTACTTGTGAATATTGTATTGCAAGAAGTGATATTGTGAGAAAAACAAATGAAAAACACAGTAAAATTCTGCACGTATGTTCCATATAAACATCACCGCAGGCGATCTATCCCACGTCAAACTGTGGAATGTGATTGTGTGTGACATTTCCAATGCATTCATTAAAAATCTTTCCTCGGTATGTTGATAAAAAAGCAGGAATTTCAGTAGCGTATTACGAATTCATCATTTGTAGGAGGCAGGATTAGATGTCTAAGACATATGTTGTATCTCCAACTTAAAACCTCCTCCTAAGAGGCTTTGCTGTGCTTAGAATGTCACTAATTTGTGCAAATCAAATGAGGTCCTTGAACATACATAGCACATATGCATATATTCTGTAATATATGCTGTAGACCATCTACTATGCTTCCATTTTTTCCTTTAAAGGCAATTTCAGCACAATATTAAACTGAAAGTCAGATCATTGCTAACATAATTAAATGCACATTACATATAACTAATTAGACTGATGGCCAAAGCTTTCAAAATACAACCCAAAATAAGTTGTAATAAAACAGAATCATCCTTCACATGCTTCTCAGCTGCTGCATAACTCAGACGCCGAAAGTGACCAAACACGAGCACAAGTGTTGGTAATTAGAGACATTTTAAAAAGATTTTTTTCCCCCTTGGTGTTTTGCACCACAGTGGTTGAGACTTTGCTTGAGAAATCACGAGTTTGTGTGTTTCCTCTGATGCAAGACTCCAGAAATACAACAGTCTCTTGTGCATGCTCCACTACCAGCGGCCAGAAAAACAGCTCTGTGGATTAAGTCACCAGAGCAATGATGATGACTAGTCAACACAATTTGCTGCCTGCAGACAAAAACTGCAACTGAGAAATGATCCACTCACTGTTTATCTCTCCTTTAATTTCTATCTACATATCAAAAGAGACTCAACCTTAAGTGGGGAACACAACCAACTTAATAGCCTTGAAACTAATAAATTTAACAAGCACTCCAACTTTTTAAAATGTTTTTTATGGTAAACGCTTTGAGTATCGGCTTTATTTGAGCCATTAAAATCTAAGAGGCGGAATTGAATTATCCGAAAATGTCACTGATAACACGATGATTAACTGCCGCTGAGATTGGAACATAAATTTGGATCAGTAAAAACTATGAGGCCTGACCAGGTGATGTCAAATGCAGTTCAGGGCCACAGAGCTAATCTGTTTGAAATCCGTGCTGCGCTTTGTAAAACACAAAATGCTCCTGGGGATAAATTAACTGATAATGAATCAATTCTCCTGCTGTGTTATGACTCACCAAACCTCCTCCAGCTTCTTTATGCACCCTTGGCCCCTTAAACAGCATGTCAGTCATAGCTGTAAAGTTTTATTCATGTGAGTAGAAGTGTGTGTGTAACAAGCTTCAGAGGAAACGGCCAGCGTTCGATTAGTTATGACAATTTGTGGACGTATTTCACATTGCACTTGATCAGATCACGTCCCAGCAGGGAACCACAGCAGGAGTCACCACAGGGGGGATTTTTCCCACATTACATTGTGGTATTTGCAGTTTGGTGCTGGTGTGTTGCAGTTGTCGTGAAAACTTCAGGAAGTATAGCTCAAACAAACCCCCTGATTACTGTTCATTTTCTTTAGATGATATTTCCCCAAATGGGAGTCAAAACTATCTCACTGTGTCTTTAAGGTAAGTGATATAAAAACCCATTTTGCCTTGACGGAGGACGTTCATGTGGCAGAGCGAAGATTTTTAGGCGACATACTGCACCTTTAAATGGAGACTAAATTGCAGCCCCATCTGTAACTCGCTCCTGCCAAACCACACTCCGCTACAGTGTGATACTGGCAGCTCACAGCTCCTGATGGTCCAGTCTAAACCTACTTTGTTATGCTGCAAAGTGCAGTATATCTTTGCATTGGCTGAATCACCATCTGTCGTGCAGGATAGGATAAAGTGCCGGATCTGACTGGTCTCTAATGATGAATTTCAAATTTACAATATCACAGAAAGCAGTTATTCCACACATTTTACGTGTCAAGGACAATTTACTGATCAAACAGAGAACAATTCTGCACAACCTGTGAAGTTTCATGGATTAAAACACATTTACTAATCAGAGATGGTCAGACAACGCGTCATTATGGAACATATAAGGCTTTATTTACATGTCATATTAAATTGCTGCTTATTTCTTTTAGACTCCCTTGGCCATAACTTGGTTTTTTAAATCATGTATAAGCTGGAGAGTTGGGTTTTCTCTAAAGGTTAAGGGAAGAAAAACCCCACAGGGGAGGAAAAAAAAATCCTCATTCATACTTGCCATGGGTTAATTTTTCACCGTCTTTCATTTCTATGGAAACAGCACAAACCATTACTAGAAGTAGGGAGAACTCAAAATTATAATATAGTTATAAATCATAAAAAAGAAAAATACTTTTTTAAAATTAAGTTAAATTTCTTTGAATATTTACAATTTTTTTTAAGAAAAGGTACAACATTTATCCACATGCCTATGGAGGAAAAAATAATGTTAAATGCATTATTTATATAAATAGTTTAAATAGTAAACACAGCCTGCAGTTCAACCTAAAATTTTTGCCACATGACTGTTGGTCACAGCTGATACACTCGTGGTTTCTCGGTTACGGGAAGGAGAATAAAATTTTTGATTTTTACAGAACCTGGCTACTTAAAACTGTTTATTTTTGCCAAACTTTTAAAGGAGACATAAGACAGACAATAAAGTGATTTTAATGAAATGTCATGATTTTCACTTAGGTTGGGTAATAGAACTCCACATCACACACGATTAGTTCAAGGACCACTGAAAAGTTGAAAATATGATCATTCTTTCTATTTTTGCAGTTTCTGGCTTTGATAAATGGTTTGATAAGTTTTTAAGAGAACTGTTCAGAGGGTTAAACAAATGTAACCACTTCACCAGAATCTCGTAAGTTCTGTAAGCTCTGTTTTTTCACTCAATTAAATCTCCTTGACAGAAGAAACAAACAAAAGTTTTTTTGATTTACAGGAGAGGGGAGATGTCTTCAGGAACTGTTTTCAGTTGGGCAAGTTGTCACTATTTGGTGAACACAATGAAAGAAGCCTTTCAGTTAAATATTTGTTTTATCAGATAGTCAAAAAAAACACCATTAGCAAGCAAAAAAAATTTCTGCAAAATGGGGAAACATTAACATCCATTAACATTTTCTAATGCCATATTTCGAAATGCCTATAAAAATATAAAAATATGCTTTGGAAGCAGCGCCACTGTTACTGTAGCACAGCTAGTATCAACATTTCAAGTCAGTTAAATGATTCTGTTTTGCTTTAACGTACTATAATAACAAATGTGTTTCCTAGTTTCTTTAAATTTGGAGATTGTATGTGTATCACGTGTGTCAACTATGTTCAGTAGGTAAAAAAAAAAAAGGCCAATTAAGATAAAAAATTGTGATTCAAAATCTGTAGGTCCAGTGTTCATGTCCAGGTTGTTCAGTCAGTCTGACAGTGTCCTCCGGCTAAAACACCAACTTCCTGTTTTCTCTGTGCTGCTCAACAGTTCTGCCAAACTTCAATAATTAATGTCAAAGTATAAAACAGAATCTACCAGGATTTTTTTCTGGAAAGTCTGCATCTCCCAGAAAAAGAAAAAAAGATTTAAATAACAACTCTACTTCCATCCAACAAGCTTTTCAGAATTCCTCTGAGCTTTACTTTTTTCCCTGATTTATACTGGAGGCGTCTGTGAAAATGAGCTGAGATTTACATACAACAAAAGGGGATTTGAAACCTGGACAATGTACAGTGGGTAGAGCTGAAGCATTCCCTAAATTTCTCTCTTACCTTCAACAGCACAAAAGTACAACATTGTTTTATAGAAAGAATCCTCTCAGCTAAGTTTCTTCATGGCTAAAGAATACAAAGATTTTCAATCTCCTCTGCAGATCAGCAAAACATCAAAAATGGACCTTGACCAAAAAATACATTTGCTAGAAAAGCCTCAGGGCAACAAGTTGGACAATGTGATGCACTTTAAATCTGTCAGGTCAAATGAAGTTCAAGTCAACTATAATTCCAATGATGTTTATTCTCATCAAGAAAAACAACTTCAGCTCTCTTAAATTTAATTTCTTTCCTTGCTGGGGGCAGGATCGTGACAGCTCTTAAAATTTTCCCTCTTATTTCTGCAGTAGCTGTAATAAAAGCAATAATGGTTAGAAGAAATGAATAAAAGAAATAAAGATTGCGCATTTCATATTGCTGCACCTTTGTCATAAACCTTCAAACATGCAACAACAGTCAGACGCAGAGAGAAAAGAAAGGAAGAGGTTGTGTACAGAATGGAGGATTCACACTGTTTCTACTGTACGTTAGTGTGTTACGACCGCAGCCTCAGTTAAGATGTCTCCATTGTTAAAATTCTGTGAAAGAGAAGGCGTTCAGTCCTCGCTGAGGTTGCCATGACAACACAGTCGTGACATACCTGTGCTCCGAGTCTGGCAGAGGACAAGAAGTAATCGCCTTGCAGATTGAGAGGATACATAGAATTATTTTAAAACTAACTGTACCTACTATTCATATTTACTGTATACAGCATTTAATTGCTTATATTGTTCTTGTTTATGCTTCATTCTGAATATAATAAATAGAATAAACAAAACTGTTCCCATTTAGTTGAGCACGAACACTGGAACATGTGTTGATGAATCCCCATGAAATTTTGTACATTTCTGTTAACCCTTTGAGATCTCATCTTAGAGCAACGTCAGGTCACAATTTCAAGATAAAGCAAATGTTGACTGCAATATCTGCAAAAACTGATGACATTCACTGGCCTAAGTAGCAAATATTGACACAAAAAGATGATTAACAAGTTAAACACTATACCTGCTAACTATCAGCATGTGAGCACTGTTACAGTGGTGCCAGGACAACAACTTGCTCCTGAACATCAGCCAAACCAAGGAGCTGATAGTGGACTTTGGGAGGAGACAGCAGAGGAATTACACCCCACTGAGGATCGATAGGACACTTGTTGAGAGGGTGCACAGTTTTAAGTACCTGGGAGTGCATATCTCTGAGGATCTATCATGGACACCACACATTGACAGTTTGGTGAAAAAGGTGAGGCAGCGCCTCTATCACCTCAGACGGCTGAGGAAGTTCAGAGTCTCTCTGAACATCATGAGGACTTTTTACTCAGGAGTGGTGGAGAATGTACTGACTGGAAGCATCACCCACTGGTACGGGAACAGCGCTGCTCGTGACAAGCCCTGCAGTGGGTGATGAGGTCAGCTGAGCGTACCATGGGTACAACACTCCCCACCCTCCAGGATATCCACACCAGGAGGAGCGTGGTCAGGGCAAACAGGATCATGAAGGATCCTCAACACCCTCACAACAAACTGTTGGAGTGGCTGCACTTCGCCTCATCAAGGTGAAAACAGAGAGACTCAGGAGGAGCTTTTTCCCTCAAGCTGTCTGGACTGTCAACTCTGACCTCCAGTCAGCACCTCACAAACAAGGACCATACCCACGTAACTGTAAATATTGCAACATTGCAAATGCACATCACACAGGCTGCACATTCTCTGTGTGAATGCACATCCACTACCTTTTGCACCGTGTACGTTCCACAGATATTACCATTTTACCTGTTTGTATTTCTTAAATATTATTTATTATTTATATATTTCTTATATAAAGCCTGGTGGACAGTCACTGCATTGCACTGCCATACTGTATGTGCATCCATCCATTATCTATACACCGCTTAATCCTCACTAGGGTTGCGGGGGGCTGGAGCCTATCCCAGCTGACTCGGGCGAAGGCAGGGGACACCCTGGACAGGTCGCCAGTCTGTCACAGGGCCACATACAGAGACAAACAATCACTCTCACATTCACACCTACGGGCAATTTAGAATGATCAATTAACCTCAGCATGTTTTTGGACTGTGGGAGGAAGCTGGAGTACCCGGAGAAAACCCACACATGCACAGGGAGAACATGCAAACTCCATGCAGAAAGATCCCAGGAAAGCCGGGACGAGAACCAGGGATCTTCTAGCTGCAAGGCGAAAGTGCTAACCACTACGCCACTGTGCAGCCCTGTATGTGCATGTGATGAATAAAAAAAAATCTAATCTAATAAAGAAAATCAAGGTGTCAGTGAATACAGTTTTCTTCACCATCAAAAGGCACACAGAAACTGGGGGAAACTCTGACAGAAATAGGTCTGGAAGACCCAAAGCCACAACAGAATCAGAAGACAAGTTTCTGAGAGTCAACAGCTTGTGTGATAGACGGCTCTCAGGACAACAGCTTCAAGCACAGCTTAATAGTGGTTGTAGTAAGCAAGTGTCCGTTTCAACAGTGAAGAGAAGACTTTATGGAGTTGCAGGTTTGACAGGCTGAGCTGCAGTAAGAAAACCATTGCTAAGATGTCAGGGCTATGAAACACCACCAATGGACTATTGAAGACTGGAAGAAGGTTTTATGGACTGATGAATCAAAATTTGAAATCTTTGGTTCATCATGCAGGATTTTTGTACGCCGTTGAGTAGGAGAAAGGATGGTTCCTCAGTGTGTGATATCAACTGTCAAATATAGAGGAAGAAGCATGATTGTCTGGGGCTGTTTTGTTGGATCCAGGGTCGATGACTTGTAGAGAGTGAGAGGAACCCTGAACCTAAACGGCTACCACAGCATCCTACAGCACCATGCAGTACCCTCTGGTATGTTCCTAGTCAGGGGTTCATCCTACAGCAAGATAATGGCCCAAAACATCAGTCCAAGCTATGCCAGAACCTACCTTAGGAAAAATAACAAGAGCTTGAAAACATGGAGTGGCAGCACAGTCTCCAGACTTAAACCTCATGGAGCTGGTTTGGGATGAACTGGACAGAAGAGTGAAAGCAAAGCAACCTACAAGTGCTACACATTTATGGGAACTTCTGCAACAGAGTTGGGAAGAACTTTCTGAAGAATGTTTGATTTCCATTGTGTAAAGAATGCCACGAGTGTGTTCAGCTGTTATATCTGCCAACGGTGGTACTTTGATGAATCAGAAGTTTAGAATACATTCTGGTTTTCATATTGATTTTTTTAAACTGCATTTGTATATTTGTTCTATGCTTTCATTTCAGAGTACAATGAGACATTAACATGCATATTTTCCAATAAAAAACTGGAGTGTTCTAAAACCATTGACTGGTAGTGTATGTCTCTCTTTTAACTCTGTTTTTGGTCTCTACTAATTACTGAAAGTAGCGTGAAGTTGTTGTATTTTTGCTGTATTCTGTATTTTATTTATTTATTTATTTATTTATTTTTTTACATACAATAACTTCCTAGTACAACTGAAGTGCTACACTACAGTAAAGCCAAAAAACGAAGACAGTGAGGTAAAGGATGCTATGAAGCTCCCCGGCTGAGAGAAAACAGTAGAATTCACTGCAGGTTCATTCAACACGTGAGTAATGTGATCCACTGTTAAAGCAACAATATTAATTGTAGCAACCTTAAGAAGATGCAGCCAAAGCTTGGGTGCAAACACATAACAGCCTTTGTTGATATTGCTGGTTTCCCTGAAAGTGTAAAAATAAAATTACATTTTCAGTGCCTGCGTTAAAGAACAAATTCTAAACTGCATAAAATTCCACAACACAAAAACAAATAACAGCATCCACAACTTCACAGCTACTGAAAGAACTACCGATTGCTTCTTCCCCATAAATCGCATTCATCAGAATTCAGAGATTACACTATAAACTCTGTAGCCTCTGAATTCAGAATAAGAGGAGCTACCTTCTTTCCTGGAGAACAGACTATATGTTGTACAGAAGCTCAGCTCAGCACTACAGAGCACAAAGACGTACAAAGGGCCGTGACGTCCCAATTTCGTCTTTGAAAAAGATTCCTGTGCTTTTCACCTTAAAGCATGTTCTCTTTATCGTCACGGCCCAGCTAGAACATCTGGAAAATCCACCATGCATTTCACTGCAGGAGGCGATCGGGGGTTGGTATGTGCATGTAGGCTGAACATACAGCGGCATGCACAGTCCTTCAGGGTGAAATGAAGTATTTATTGAGGTGTAATGGGTGCAATAGGTGCACAGATTGTTCAACATGTAGCTGGTATGAGTGCTGCGTGTTGATGTGTTTGACAAAAAGCCTCTTGCCTGCTGAAACTAGATGTTTTTTCTTGCAGTAACATAGCAGAGGCTGTATCAGCAAATGATTGCTGATATAATAGCAGTAGCCTCTTAACCATGACACTGAACAAGAGAGATCAAGACTAAAGTTAATGCATTTACAAAAACAACAAAAAAAATCATCTTTCTGAACTAAGATAGTCTGAGAGGACGTAGTGAGCTCAAAAGCTTGAAAAGCTTGTATTCTATATGTGACATGAAAATGCCACACACATACAGCATAGACTAATGTGCATATAGGCGACTTGAGGTCTGCTATATGTGCGCTCCAGAGGCTTACGTTGCTCAGCTGACCCTGCCCTGTTGGCTTTGACGGAGCTTTATAAAAGCTGGTGGCAGGCAGGCGTATCTCCAATAGTCCAGGGAGCAATGAGGGTGGTGAGGTGAGAAGTCAAAGAGAGAAAGCGTCTTAAGTCTTAGACGTGTGATTCACAGGGGTCTCAGAGAAGATGGATCCACGCTCAAAGACAAAGCCAACCCCTTGAGTCTGCTCCAAGGCAGATCCCTCATCTACCACTTCCAGATGCTACAGCAGTCCACCCTCGCGAATGAGCTCCTGCATAAATCCTTGATCTTACCATCTTGGAAATAATTAGGCAGAAGAATGAGGAAGCGGGGAGGTGGTAAACTGCTCCAGGCTAACCTGAAGGGAGATTTTGTATAGCATCTGCTTTTGGAGGCTGTGCACCTTCAGGGAGAGACGAGAGATGAACAAACAAAGCCTCTTTAGGTATATTCCTCAAAGTGGAAGTAAAGGGGGCTAGTGATGTCTCCCAGGGGCTGGAACTGGTGGCAAAGTTAATCATGGATAGATACAGCTGATGAAGGTGAGCTGAAACCTTTATAGAGGCCTAATTAAAAGAGAAAACAGGAAATTAAGCCAATTCCAAAAAACAAAACAAAAAAAACAAAAACAATGGTCTGTTTGCTTGTGGTGTATTAATCACTTCTTTGTCCTTGGTTCTTCCGCTGTAGTTTTATGTGGCCTTGTGCACTTTTTTTTTTTTTTTGAATTCATCAAAAAAAAATTGAGTTCAAACCTCAAGAATGTTGTTTATGGAAAAATTCAGACAGATCTTCTAGAGCTGTAACCTTTTCATCTGTCAGTAAGCAGTAATTTTTTTTTGCCTTGAGGGGCACAGTGTCCCTTTTTAAGTGCATATTACGTTCCTCTGGGCTTCACCATTTTCATCTTTCAGTTTTGGGTTTGACAGTGACGTTCGTATTATAATCTTTGGAAAGTTCCCCACTTCCTCTGTCCGACTGGCATAAGTAAGTAGGCTCTGCAAATCACCTCATGAATAGTATATTAATAATCTAAAAATACAAGAAGAACAGCAGTTACAGCAATCTAATATGCACAAAACTTTGAAGCAGAAAATTAGTACAAGATGAAAAATATGAGACTTACCGTAAAGTTTCAGTTATCTACTTAAATCAAGAAAACCTGTAAATCTTGTAAAAAAAAAGAGCGTTTTTCAGCTAATAGTCTTTTGATGTGCTCATTCTGCTATATTGTTTGCCCTACATGTAAAGACTGACTTTGAGAGGTTTTGTACGCAGCGATCTCAGTTTCATTGGCATCGATTTGACTCATCTTAAAAGAACAAAACAGCCTTTTGTGATGAGCTTTGGCTTATTATCTATGACAAGAATTGCTTCAGAAAACTGAGGAGGAGCAATGCGTGGTGTGCTGCTGGGGTTTGGTGGGGCTGATGGTTTGTTTGGACGGCCGTCAACACATATTAATCCTCATCTTTGGGCTCATTTAGTTCTCAGGCATTAAAATAGCAAAAATAGTTTTTGGCTACATTGTGAAAAACAATCTTTGTGATGAATTATGCATAAAAAATACTAAGAATGGCTTTGTTATGATGTATTTTTGACGAGGGATGTAAACTCATCATATAAACTCATCCCGCTTGTCATTCCAACTTCAGTGCTGTGGTAAAGCTCAATACACTGGATGCGATTTTAGTGCCACCTTTCAACTAATGATATATTAATTACAAGCTAACACGACTCAAAGTGCCAAAAGGGCTGGAGCGCATTGTTTTCTTTTGTTTTGCCACCAGATTTATAATAGCTCTTTCAACTGTACAGGAAGTTTGCAACTCACTTCAAAGACCCAAAGTTTCCCTCTGGACAGCACCCTTTCTGAGGTGCTGTTTGCTTTAATTATATAGCAGGAAGCAGGGATCATCTGCAAAATCAATGTTTCCTCACTAGCTGCAGGTTAAGACAAGAGGTGAAAGTAATTAACTCCTAGATGCTATAGTCATGTTGTGCTGACTATAAAACCAACCGAAGTCAACATATCAAAGGAATACTTTATGATTTACTCCCTGAAATCTTTTCTCAACTCATTAAGTCAAAAACATTATTATGCATTCTTGCATTCGCTCTTTCTGTCTTTCTCTTAATCTGTACAAGGTGAGGAGGCTGGTTTAATGAGAACAACTTTCTTCCTCATGATGCGCTTGTTCAGCCATAATTGTCTCTCTGTGGTATCATCTTTCCCAGTGAATGAATATGAGTTAATTGAGGGCTGTGAAAACATTTGGCGGCTCATCATTCTCACGCCAATAAAATCCAAATGACAGCTGAGCATAGTAGATAAATTTAAAAAAACCGCTGATTTACTTCATCTGAATCAAATGGTCTTTAGCAACCTGACTTCCTTTGCTGCAGTGACTTAGTCAGAAAAGGTTCGGTTTGCTCCAACATGCTGCACAACATGTATTCATATTCTCCAAACATAACGTACTGTTGAATGCACAGCAGTGCAAGCCCAACCCTTTCTGTCAAAAGCACTATGCAACACATGGACGAAAAAGGCACAACAGCTACAGAAGAGCACTCACAACAATCATTATTTTTCACAAGTGTGGCAAAGCAACTACACACACTTATCTCAGAGCAGCTAATGAAACCCGGCATGCACTTCTCCGCTTTCTTGCCTTACCGTTTATTTGCTTTTTGCCTCATTTTCAGCAGATAAGATCACAATATTCATGTGTCTGTGCATCCCCCTTAGAGCAGCATGCATTTAAAAAGAGACTCCTCTAGTTCTGACTGGAGACAGGCTGGTAGGCAGAGAGAGAGGGAGAGAGAGAGAGAGAGAGAGAAAATGAGAGAGAGAGCTGAGGACTGAATGGAGCAGGAGGAGGTGAGTAGGAAGAGGAGGGGTTATGGGAGTGATGGAGAGAAGAAGAGGGGAGAGAGAGAGGTGTGGCGGAGGTGTCACTGCCGGGAGGAGAGGAGGTAAAAGTGAAAGTGGCTAACCTCATGTCATGCTGCATCTCTCCATCAGATTCCTGGTTGGGAGAGAAGAAATGAAATGATTAGATATATTTATCAAGCAGATTTATCTGGTGCCGCTGCTGCCACCGCATGCTGTGAAGTACCTCTTATCTGGTGTTTAACGAGCTCTCCGAGTGGCAACGTCTCCGCAAACAAATATATCCATTATTTCTCACTCACAACGCACGTACTATATCAGTAGTGAGAGTGTTAAGTGAGGGAGGGGCGGGGTGAGGCAGAGCAAGAAATGACAGATTAACAGTGCAAAAGAAAAATGCTGTACGCTGCAGAAAATGGAGAGAAAGGGCCCAAGGGTGAGAGGCAGACTTACATGGTGTAGTAGAAACAGCAAAGATGAATGATAGAAAATGGGAAGTTCTAGCAGAAAAAGTATGAAGGTAAACAAAGCAAAATGTCTGAAAGTTCTTTTTTTTTTTTTTTTTTAAATAGTTCAACATTTTGGAAAACACTTGGTTTTCTTGCCTGATGCCTCATTCACGTGATGAATATGAAGCTACCGGCAGCAAGTTAGCTTTGCATAGCATAGACTGAAAAAAGAGGGAAAGAGCTGCCTTGGTTCTGTCCTCAGGTAACAAAAAATCTGCCCAGCAGCACCACCGCAGCTCACTAATTAAAACATTTTATCATTTTATTCTGTGCAACACCTAAATGTAAAAAAGTTTTAAAAGAGTTGTCTTGTGGAACCTGTGCTTGTGGTTCTTATGTTAATCTGAACCGACTGCTGGCTGTAAACTACACTAAATACATGTTAATCTTCTAACTCCTCCGTAATGTCGAAGTACTGCTTTTTAAATACATCAGTTTGACTATAAAAATAATACAACATAAAGGTGGCAACACTCTGAACTCAGGGATGCTCTAGCATGTCTTAATATGTGTAAACATGCAGATGGAGATGAATAAGAGAACAGGTCCCTGTTTGCACACATTTGCTTGTTACACATGCATTATGCATGACAAGGATTTCACAAGAAGAGTTACCACTTAGGCTTAATTCTTTGGTGTAGAACCTATTACCCAATCAAATCCCTTGACCAGAGACAACATGGGAGAACATATATGTGGAGCCCATATAGATATAGTGATAAAACCCTCACAAATATTAGTTCGTGATCAGAAGCTTTATGGAGAACAGGAAGTCAGATTTATACATTTTTTGGGTTAGTGCTGCAGGGGGTAGGTGTGCTTTGCAGGAGTTTGTGTGTTTGTATGTTGCATGCAGCTCCAGCCCACATGAGGATTTATTGTTAAGGATTCAGCGAGGTATGATGAATGTTACAGGTACACGACTCCAACATACGGGTTGTAAGGAGTGCAGTGTGTGTTTTGTGAGCATATGTATGCGGTGCTTCACAGTGTTGTGTGGGTGTTACAAACAGTGCGAATGATACAGCAGGATGACTCATGCAGCTACTGAATGAGACAACGCTCAGTAATCCCCTCTGTCCATCCCTCCATCCCACCATCACTGTGTGCAGAGAGGGCAAGCCTAGAGAGAGAGGCGAGGACGAGGAGTGGATCGGCATTCCTTGAAGGATTCACTGAATGTCAGTAATAATCAGCCTGTATGGATGTGCATTCATTCAGTGGAAAATGTGAAATGTTAACCTTTGCTTTGCTAAATTAAAGGAGAGATTGTAAACAAAAAGGTGGATTCACCAACACGGCCACATGCTGGTTATAGTTAATCAGTAACAATGGTAAATGCCACGATTTATATCAGTCTTTTATTTAAACCAAACCAGTACAGTTGCAGGCTGGTCAGCTAAATTCTATGTGCTCCATAAAGCTGGGCAGAGCTGCAGATTTGGTTAATAATTGGTTTGGTTAATAACTTTCACAGACTTTTTCTTGTAAAATGGCGAATATAGCTGCTTTAAAGTGACACTTTTAGAATTTATATCATATAAAAACCTATTTCTAATATCCTTTATGTACATTGTTTTAGCATTCATTTAATTAACATTTTGGTATTGCGTTTCTACAGTATATTTTTCTCTCCGACTGGCAGACTCTGCCATCGCCATGCCAACACACGAGCCGTTCACAAGTAGCGCTGCATGTATTTACGAGGTGATGATGCAGAAAACAAACAGTGGCACATTCACGCATTTTACATGGCGTGAGAAGAAAACATTTACAACATCATGCAATGAAGCCCAAAGCCACTATTTAAGCCCATGTTTTAAACACATACACTACAGTTCCTTGTGTGTTGCATGTGCTTCCCACAGCCGTTGGTTGTTTCAAGCTAAACTCCTATACTCACATTGTTAGGATGAAGTCAACATTACCATCAACAGAGTAGCTTTTGCCAGATCCATCAGCATAAACTCTGAGGATAATAACTCTTAGATTAATTCTTTATTATGTACATCAATTTAGTTCTACTTTATGCATCAAAAAGTAGAAATATGGCCTTTAACCACAATTAAACTAAATTAAAGTGAAATATTTCCATTTACTTCTTGATGTTTTGCTTTTTGACACACTGGCTTGATATTAGCGTACAAATTTGCCACCTTAACATAATACAGATTTATGCATCTTTACTTTCTATATGTTTTTAATTCATCACACATGTTACACGAGATGTTTTCCTCAAGAGTGCAAAGGACGCTTTTCCTTCTTTCCCTCCGTAAAAGAAACATCGTCCTTGTCCATCCAACGAGCCACTCACAAGTCAGTAACTGTGTGAAAAGCTGCCATACAGCAGTTCTCTCTCGATACCAAATGTATTCCTGTTAATATGCACACCCACTCATCAGCTGAACAGTTGACATCCAGCAAATGAATTCGGGAGAGATGCATCTCAGACATCTCCCAGCTCGCTTACTGTTGGACATTGGGTGAAGTCCATCCTTTTAGGAGAAGACTATTAGCACAACAGTGCAGCAGGTTGCGAGAGGCCATACTACTGAGTGGCATTTCTAAGCCCGAGGCTCAAAAGCACAGATAAAAAGAGAAAAAGACGAAGGAAAGTGTTTAAATTATTTATGTATTAGCTACCTTCACACAGGCAGCCAAGCAGGATAGTGAAATTTGTTGGAGACCCAAGCCATCTTTCTCTCTTTCACTCTGAGTAAATAAGCAGTAAATAAGGTGGATGTATTTTTAATATCGCATGCCAAAGGGACCAAAACTTTTCCTTTGCTATTTCTCTGTTGAATGTTTGGAGGGTAGAAAGATGCTAATACCTTTAAATGAGAAGTAATATAGACCTTAACCGCAGCACTCCTTTGAGAACATCCAGGCTATGAAAATATACATCTCTGGAGAACAGATCCATTCAAGCTGCAGGTCAGGCAGTGATTTTGAGTCTGTGTCTAAAAACGTACGAACAAAGGACATATTCCTCTGTATTCGTGTGCATGAGATGTACAGAATAATACAGATTCCCCATTTGCGTCTCGTTAATGAATAATCATGTTTGCACATTTTGTTTTGTATGGCAAGTGGGTGATGTGTCAGATGCAATTAAGCCAAACACCAAACATCAATGACTCACGTCTAATAAGTTTGAGAAGAGTAATAGGCAGCTAACAAGGAGGAATGTGATGCAATATGCTATATCAAAGCCTTGAATAAAGACTGAGTGAAATCATCAGAGGCTTATGTAATCTTATTCATTTGGCTCCTCATTTCCAGCAATCTACATCTACTCTTACTGCATGGTGAGGAAACATGACACAGCTGCACAGAGAATAAATGCTCCTCTCTGACACTGTTTATTAAAATGATCACAGCAATTATCTTTACAATAACACATAATAAAGTAACTGCGCCTCGAGTGAAAACTCCATAATGTAATAAAAATCGAAACTACACATTCTGCGCAACTGTAGTCCTCATTCTGATCCGGTCTGTTAAAGGTTTAGAGTCAAACTGCAAAAAAGGTCCTGTAGGTCTTCACCAGACCAGTATATTGTTTAAAAATGTATTCAAAATGATCAAATATTGATTTAGACCTTCTTTTCACCCCACTAGAAACTGTAACAACCATGCAAAGCAAATTTTCGTGACTAGTGGTCAAAACTACATTTCTATTTTGAGAGTAAAAGCTTTTCACCACATTACAACTTCATGTGGCTTTCAGAAAGAAGTTATTTGTGGCTTACAGTCACAAATTCAAATGCTTTTATTGTGTTTACAGTATGAAAACTAACTGAGGTTATGTTTCATGCTTCCTGCCAGACTGAACCTTAAGAAATGATGGCAGATTCTTGTTAAAGAAACCCCGTTATATATTGTCAGGATCAAAGAAGCATTTTTCATACTTTATGTTTGCGGTCAAAAACTCTTCACTATGTTAAAAGTAGCAGCTGGACATTAGTGACAGTTAATAGGGGCAGATTGTAGTTTACAGCCTTCAAGGTGTTAAAAGAAAGACACCTTGATACATATTAGAAATCAAATGTGATTAAATTAGGATGAAAAATCAGCACCAGCAGTACTGCCAAATGCTTATTGGCACTTTCCTCCAAATAATTACACCTTAAAAACTGTTTAGAGAGTCTTTTTTATATCCTGGTGTTTCCTGTAATTACTCACAGTTTATGTCCTGAGTCCACATACAGTTGAGTGCCAATACAGAGCATGCTGAGATATTTATGTGTTGAAGTGTAAAGTTGTGTTGTCTAGCTCAGGGCGGGGGATGCTGTCAGACCTTAAACATGGCCACAGTCTTTCCATTATCCTATCAATACCATACTGGGGCTGCCATGCACAAGAAATTGTGCAATTTTAAAAATGCTGGCATTAAACATTAAAACAAACTTTGCTGCGGTGCCTCTGTGGCTAAAGGATTTAAGGCACTAACTCTGAACCACAATATCCCCGACGTAAATGGAGCAGGGAATCTTTCTTGCGTGTTGTTCCACATCTCTTTCCTCCTTAATTTCCTCTCACTTATCTAATATTGACTATAGAGAATGCATACAAATTGACACAAATACTTGAAAATAGGAGAATCCAATAAAAAACTTTCCATTTAATGTAATATAGGGTTTTGCAGAATCGTGCAACATCAGCGTTCTAGTCCGGTGATGGGAATGTTTTCTGCGGATTATACAGTGAACTGGAACACCGTGTTTTAGAGAGATGCTATTATTAAACTTTTTAAATGGGTTTTCCTACATTGTGTTCGTATGAAGGCAAATCTCAGAGAAATATCTACATGGACACCACAAACAAGATATCACTGGAAATGACAAAATGTTTTTTGTATTCTTGAACCAACCAGCCAACACATGAATGTAGGAGTGTACTCACAGTGATATTAAAAGGTCTGGGCAATGAGGTGGACCTATAGGACATTTTAGGATATCCGTCTGGCCAGCTGAAGACAGGGCAGGGAGTTGTCCGTCTACTGGCAGCCAGTTGAGGAAGAGGAGGCTCATAATTTGGAAACACCACTTTCTTCTCCCTCTCTCTTCCTCTTTCTGTCCTTCTGTCTTTCTCCCAGCAGGGCCTTTCTGTCCCTTTATTAACTTCCTTCACTTTCTCACCCCCTTCATCTTTCTCCCAGGAGATCTCTTTTCTCTTCTCCTTGTCCTTCCCTTTCTCAATCCCCAAGACTCCATTTCTCTCCCATGGCATCCTGTTTTCCCTCTCCTTCCCTCTCTCCATACCTTTCTCCGGCACTTTCTCATTCCTCTCTTTCCCGAGGGTGCCATTAGCTACAAGTTCATCAAGTCTCCTCACTCTGTCAATGTCAGTCTCCAGATATAGTCTCCCAGTAGAGGGCTGCGACTGAATCTTGGTACATAGCCCCAGGTCACGCTCTGGGTATGAGTGACTTTCCCCTTTTGCTTTTCCCAACACATCTCCGGGCTCCAAGATCTTACAGCTTGGCAATGTCTTGCTCCACTGGTGGATGGAGTTTGCAAAATCCTTTGAGTTGTAGTCCGTGATGGCCTGAAGGTTTGAGCTAGTAGAGCTGTACCATAAGTTTCTAGCTGATGTAGACGGGGTTGGTGGGTTTGTTGGTGCTGAATGCAAAGGTGGGTGAGAAGGAGTTGATGGTGGCGGCTGCGGAGGAGATGGGTAGTGATGTCTGAGGGTGGACTGCTGCTGAGGAGGGCTGCTGGTGCACTTTAACACCCTGCAAGTAACCTCATTCAGAAACTGTGAAAACTTGCGCCTGTCTTCCGTCTTCTCGTTCCGCTGATGGGATGAGACATTCTTGCTGAGGCAGGATGTGGACTTACTCTGGTTTGCTGTGATGTTCCTTAGCATTGTACAAGTCCTCTCAGGAGCAGAGTCTCTTTTGCTTTCGGTTTTAACAGGAGGTCGGGTGAAGATAAGATTTTGGTAAATGATTTCTTCCTCAGTCTTGGCAGTAGAGGATGCTGGATCAGTGGTGCCGGTTTTTCCACCTGATTCCACCGAGGTCTCAATGGAGTCCTGCTTGACAGGAATCCGTAGCAGGCACGTGGCCACTGAGCTCCAGCTGTTTGTGTCCCAGCTGCCATCATCATCACTGGAACTGCCATTGCTGCTCTGTAGGCTGGGACCTCTACTCCACTCACTTGTGCTTGGGCTGGAGGTGTCCAGACTCCCGAGCGACAGCCTTTTTAGTCGGGAGATTGATCCTCGATTGTTGGGTAAAGTGTTCTGGAAGCTGGACAGAGATCCTCGGAGACTTGACCGAGATCCTTGGAGGCAGGGATCAGACCCCTGGAGGCTGGAGAGGGAACCTTTGGGACTTGGACCGGTAGAGCTGTGAAAACTGGAAAGAGAGCCTTTTAGTAAAGGGGAGGACTGGCGGCGCAGTGGAGGGTCTTCCTCTTGGTCACTGTAAGGTCCAGAGAAGACAGGACAAGATGCAGTGGAAGAGCAGGAGCCACGATCCTGTCGAGTCGAGCCTGTTCTGGATATTGACTGTCGTCGCAAAGTAGCCATATCAGTCATCTTTGTTCCTCCACTTTGCACAGACTTTGGTGATCCTTTCTGTACAGATTCAAGCCGGGGACCATCATCTGAAATGGAAACACACAAATGAACCATGTCAGACTCAGCCCAATGGTTTTCTGTCCCCTGGCTTTGCCCAATTTCTGTTGTCTGCCCTAGTTGCCCTGGCCTCCAACAGTGCACCCAAGCTGTTGCAGCGTGACACACTTTCACTGCTCTGGCTCAGTACACAATGAGATCCCAAAGAGGTTAGAGTCTCATAGTCATTTGGATGTTAACCAAATCATTACCATTCATACCACCATCAATTCTGTTTTTTCCCGTTTTAAAAAAGCATTATAGATCAACAACGGCATCATCAGTGCCTTGTCTGTGGGCCCCATCTGTAATGAATTTGTGTATCGACGTGGATGATGTTGGAAACAGCTGGATATCCAGGTCAGAGATATTGACCACAGCCACCACGTGAAATCTGCTTTGTGGGCAACAGTCAAGCAAAGTGTCCAAAGATTGATCGGTCACACATGGTATTCGCTGTGGTTTGTTGTTGTGTTTGTTACGCTGTGGTGCAGAGAACGTACAAGTCCTATGTTCATTAACTTTAACTCGCCCCACAAGACACACTTCATTTCATTAATATGTCACTCCCACAATCTATTTCATCTGGAGACAGAACATCTCTATGGGAGTGTTGTGGTGCAGAGGCAGCATCTGTCGCCTCTTGGTGGGATGAAAAGGAGCCTCCCCGGCAGATGTTACCTTGTCCAGACACCAGCCTTTGAAACTACGATCGGCAGCATCAGCTCTCCAATTGAAAGGAAATAACAAGTTGGTAGGGCTTCAAAGTACAATTGTTTGTCTTCCTGATCATGTAACTGAGCAAAATTGACAGCTAGATGGTCAACAAAACAACTCATTTTTAAAATATGTATTTATCTTTTAAAACACATCTTCAAAGACAGCAAGAAATATGTGACAAAATATTTTGACGTATCTTGTGCTGAGCTTAAAAACTCAATTGAAAACACCTTGTCTGGTGGATAAACAAACCAACATGACAACTTTGGGACAAAATATTCTGAGAAGAGAAGAAAAGAAAACTATATATAAAAAAAGGCCCGAGACAATAGGAGTAAAAATTACCTACAAAACAAACAGAACCTCTCAGTCTGTGGCCTCTTTGATGCTGATGTATGTGAACAATGTGACCACGCAGGCTTTAGCAGCACTTCAGTCTTGCGTAACCAACAAGTCAGCTAATTGCATTGTTGGTGCAAAGGTGAAACCTTGATTCTATTAATAGTCTCTTAATGGAAAGATCAGCATTAAAATATAATCTATTAAGTCCATGTAGAAGTAGAACAAAAGGAAGTGCGGCTAACGTTTAATTTAGTTAGGGTTTACTTTTAGTAGAATAACTGAAACTAAATTATTATTCATACTTATTAGCACAGATGTTTTCTGTGGAGGAAGGATCGGATTCTGAAATCTGGTTGTCATGCAAAGCAAGCCAACAGTACAAGGTCAGTTTACACAGGATTGTAGATGATTTTTTCAGAATTTGATTTGAAAAGCTTTTGGCACTTTTAGTTGAAAGTGTTGACTGTTGTAGACCATACACAACTTCAGTATCTACAAAGAGAGACTTTAAATGCACAAATAAATGCTGATTATTCAACAAAAACACAACAAAATGCTCCAACATAAGAACATAATGGATTTTTTGAAACTCCATTGTAATTTTCTAGTCGTTCATGAGATTTCTTGTTCTGAATCATATTGATGGATGCGATGACTGACTGACGGCCGTACTACTGCAGTGACAATGAATATGTTAAATTCCTATCTCCAACTTCTTTTTCTAAAATTCATCTTTAAGCTCAAGCATCATGACTGTGCAAACCGACAACATCAGTGAAAACACGTCTGCTTTCCATTTGTCTGATGTCAGTGTCCCCGAGTGCGATTTCCCTCAAACTGTGCAGGACTGATTATGACACAAAGGAGGCTACTCAACCAAGCAGGAAGAGGACTGGCTCACAGTCCACAGCTAAAGAGGCAGATGGTGGAAACAGTGAAAAAACACCACTGCCAACAGCTGTACCCTCATTAATAAAACGTAAAAAAAAAAAGAACATTTGTAGGAGGAGGCATACAGAGGGATAATGGAAAGAGCACAGGGAGGCCTAGACGAAACCTTGGAGGGTGTTAACTTTTTTGGAAGAAACTTCCTTTCTTTCTTGCTATTGGACAGCCTCCGTCTGAGGGGCTCTACTTCTTTCAAAGTAATCAAATTCAAAATTCTACTGGTAGGAGCTTTAATTACAATTTGCTTAAAAAGCGAGACGTAGTCATTCAACACCGGTGTGCAGAGCAGCTCCTCGGTGATACATCTTGTCCCGACTAATCCTCACACCTCACAGAAACTGCTGCAGCAGGTATGCCGAGGCAGTGTTACTTTGCCACAAATGAAGAGTTAATTACAGAGCAGGTAATCCCTTTCAACGCCCTTTAAAGGCAGGATTAATTAGGATTTTTCTTTTTTAAATCCACATTATAATGCCTATTTTTAACCTTGCTAGGAATGGTATTGTTGGTATGTTGATGCAGTTTCTCATTCATGTTCCTGAGAAGATGAGTCCTGTGTAGAGCCTCATAGAGCTGCTAAAATGGCAGTAGACTTTCGTTTTTCTTCTTTTTTTCTTGACTGTTGTAGAGAAATGCACACTATTTTCCTATTGTTTGGTAACGTGAAGCTGAAATGGTGAGCCAAACAGCTTCAGCATTTCTCTTTCTCTGTTTCAAAGAGAAGCTGTGGTTGTCAAAACTCAAATTCAACAGCGTAATAATTATTTAATCATCAGATGCGGCAACACAAGCATCCCCCAGCTCTTTGAATAATACACACTGGCTTCGCTAATAAGATCTCTGCCGACTCATCATATCCTCTGAGTACATTCCGATTCCCCAAAGCTTCCATAACTGAAACAAAAAAGATCAGATGCCCTTATTTAATCCCTTCAAGCATCTGCATGGTAAACTCTCTACAGGTGTGATCTGACATCCTTCTAAACTTTATGCCCACAAATTGGGAAATGTTGCTCAGCAGCCTGTTTGGACGTTTAAGCCGTAAAACATACTGACATGTAAGACCCCCGGGGTAATTCTGACCAGTCAGTGCTGCTGAAATGAACGTAACATGGTGTGATATGCACGTGTTTGGTCAGAAAATGTTCCCAGCAGGAACTGTTTGCTATTAATACAGACAAGGCAGTTTGTTTTTCAGCTAAAATCAAGAGATTCCTATTGACTGTGGGTTTTAAACATGAGCCTACTGCATTAGGACCCACTGTGAGCGTTCCCCTGGCAAACACGAGCCTGTGTGCATTAATACTTGCAGGTCCGGCTGCTCAGCTCACAATGAGACAATTTCCCCCCCGAATGCTGCTGAAGGAAGCCAGCAACAGCTATGATTGAAGCAACATTCAACTTTAATGTAATTTCAGCCACTTCCATTTTGAACCCACGTGATGTTTTCCTTTTTCCTTTTTATTAATGAGCACTCAAACAAATGGCAGACCCCGTGTCCCCCTGTTGTCAACATTGATGTTGTCATGGAAACAGTGGTTTGTGATCTGGATCCATCTCTCTCTCTCTTTTTTTCTTTTTTTCCCCCCTGTCTAGCTATGTGCGATCTGTATAGCTTTCCATCTAAATGCCAAGGCAATAAAACAGACACCTATAGGAAATGTCAGCAGCACTGTCTGACCGAAGATATGAAGTCTGACAGCCAAGACAGCCGAAGACAAGCAATACTTTTCATTTTGCATGTGATGGGGAGCCCTGTGATGGTGCATCATTTTCATTTAAGGGGGGGAGAGAGACAGTAAGGAGCAGTAAATTGAAATGGATGGCACTGCTGTACATGAAAGCTTTGGATTTGAGGCTACAGGTCAGATTAACATAATTGAAACATGCCAGCTCTTGCACATGCTCAGTGACAAGTGTGCAAGCTCACTCGCATGCTCATACTCAGGCAGAGTACAGTCCTGATTTGTCAGAGCAATTATTCCTGCATTGTTTATGTATGCAACAGCGCTCTCCAGTGGCCACTCTAGGTAAAAAAAAAATAAAATTCAATATATTCCCCTCAGCTAATACATTCTGCTCATTCACACATACATCACTGCTTGCTGACAGACACCCAGTCAAAGTGTAGTTTGATGATATGCTGATGTTACAGTTCAGCAGGTTACAGAACGTAGCTGGATGTGAAAATGTTACAGATGTTTTATAAAAGGCACAATCCATGTTGTTTTACCACAGGAAACTACATCTATTCCAAGGCAGGTTGAATGTTTCTTTCTTTCCTTCTTTCATTCTTTCTTTCTTTCTTGCCAGTAATATAAATCAGATCAACTGGTTTATATGAAAACCACGTTGTGTAGATGATATTTTTGGGGAAACAACCAGAGAAAGACTTTAAAACCCCCCTAATTTTGAAAGCTACTCCTCTAGTTACTCTACTATCTAAAGATAATATTAAGGGACTGCTTCTGAGTTCCTTCACCTTTTCATATTTGCATTTAAACTAATACGTTCTCTAATATTTGTTTGCTTTGTTTGGTTTTGCTTATTTTATTGTCTTGTTTTTGCATGCATCCTGTACAATCCCTGTTTGATTCATTCATTTTGTGAAAGAAACAGTATTGTCCTCATGGTATATGTGTTAGTTTCTACATCACCAAAGAGGTAGTATGTCTTAAGTCTTGTGATCTGCTTGACTGTGCATGAGCAGCTACACACATGCTACAGCCGCACTGAATGATTCACAAAAGTGCAGTTACAGGTACTCTTCCTGCACGTGTGTGCATGTGTATGATTTATTTCCAGTGCGGTGATAATGTACAAAGCAGCAGAATACAGGCTTGAAATAATAATTATTATTATTATCATTAATAATAATAATAATAATAATAATAACAATAATAATAATAATAATAATAATAATAATAATAATAATAATAATAATAATAATAATAATAATAAAAATCTACATATTCTTATTATGTGAAAGCGCATGTGTGTGGGTTTATGAGTGTGAGCGTTTACGAGGGTAAATGTGTTATGAAACAGCACAGCATAGGAAGCTCCAACATTTAATTTCTATTCTTATCTTCTCTCACTCCTCTTTCTCTACTATGTTAATTCATGCTTTGCATTATGCATGTTGGATAACACAAAACACATCCAGTTGAGGCTAGCAAGGTAATTTTACTCCAACATGTGTGTGGTTTTTTTTCACTCAGAAGGGGAGAAAATGCAGATATTGTTTTGGACGGGAAAGTCTGCATCCCGCCAAGAAAAACACAGAGATGTTCTACTAAGTAAAGCAACCTGTGAGATCGAGATCAAAATGTGGAATAATGAGAAAATAGAACCGTCGTCAGTGTTCAGTGCTGTCTTGTCCAGCTGGTAATGCTTAATTTATATGTCTGAGCACGAGTCGTGAATTTCAGGCAGGAAACCACACGCGGCATATTCACACAGGAGAAATAAGAATGGCAGAGATGGAAATGACAACACTGTGATGAGAATCTAAAGAAGACAGATTGTTTCTCTCACACATCAACAGTGTTCGGCATGAATGCATTTGGGAGTGTCGAGATAAGGATGCTTAAACTATCAAGGGCCTCGTTTATAACAAGTTTGGGCACACAAATTCTGTGCGTATGAATGCAATCCAAGGAAAAGTTTTAGTTTATTAAAAAAATCTTAGAGAAGTTCTCCACTCTCAGCCAGTAACAACTTTCTACTAGTAAACCATGTTTAATACTTCTGACTCTGAAAATCTAAGTTAAATGCTGTGTTTCTGCATTAAAATTCAAAACGTGTTTAAAGCTGAGACTCTCCAGCGTTCAAAGATCACAATATTAACTCAGTTATTAACTCCAAGAATAGATTAGACATGATATCCTTTAATCTCAACTGTTTGAAATGACAGTTTGGTGGATTCAAACATGTAGCCAGAATCCATTTCATAAATGAGGCCCAAGGGCATCTAGTATAATCTGGCACAACTACAAACAGCGAAATACACACAGAGGAAAAGGAATCCTAGAGTGTGTTTACTGCTAATTAACTATTAAATTACAATAATCACCTCTAAAGGTCATCTTTTTATATTATTTGCACTAGAGGGACTAAATAGAAAGTAACGCAGTGGCTGATGTGAAACATGCACTATGGTAATAAATATTTGTTGACATTACAGTGGTTGATGTAATAGTGCAACAACTAGAAAGGATTGCTCCCATAAATCTTGAACTATTTCATTTAAAGTCTTACTCTTGCCAGTGGGGCATGAGTGATTTGATTTGCAGTGTTACATAATTAGCTGTTGCACAAATTTACCACACAAAGAATAAAAGTTATAACTTTCAGACTTTCACATTGTAATAAAGACTGATTTTTACATAATGTTGTTGCACTGAATATCTTATGGTAGCCTGACAGAGGTGGAGTTAAATTTTAAAGTACATCCACTGCAGGCTACCTTATTGCATTTTAGAGGACAATATTGTACTTTTACCCCACTACATTTATATATTCTAGACCAAAAAAAATTGACAAGTTCGCCTAATGTTCAGTTTAATTCAATTCTGTTTCATTTATAAAGCACTAATTCACAATATAAATCATCTCAAGGCACTTCAAATAGTAAGGTGAAAACCTTACAGTACTCTATATATATAGTACTTCCTGTAAGCAGGTTGTTTGGTGACAGTAAGAAGAAAAAAAAATCCTTTTAACAGGAGGAAACCTTCTGCTCAACCAGTCTTAGGGAATGCAGCCAACTGGTTAGGGTGATGTTAAAGGGGAGAGAGAAAAAGAAAGCAGATGAGATAGAAACCAGACAAACAGCACATAGGAGAATAAACACTGTGGATGTTGATGAGGCCAATTACTGCAGATCAGAAATGTGTAGCCCCAGAGTCAGAGATACATGTAAAGAGGATAAAACACATGAGAAACAGGATGCAGAGTTAATGACACGCACTGATTGCATTTCGATGAAGAGAGAAAATGAGGAGAGGACAATAAAAGGAGAGGTGCTCAGTGCATCATGGGAAGCCTCCCAGCAGCGTCGGTCTATAGCGGAATAACTAAGACATGGTTCAGGGTCACCTGAGTCAACCCTAACTGACCTCAAGTTTAAGCCTAATCTTCACAGCAAAGAAGGTTTTTGCCTCCTGAACCCAAACAGAAAACTGATTCCATAGGAGAGGAACTTGATGCCTCAAGTAGTAGTACCATCTCTGTCTCTTATTTTTTACCTTTAGAAACTCTAGGAGTCACAAGAAAGTCATCATTCTAAGACCAAACTTTTCTGTTTGGATAATATGCTACTAAGAGGTCTTTAAGGTAGGATGGAGCTTGATCACTAAGGGCTTTGTATGTGAGGAAATTAGTTTTTTATTCTGTTCGGCTTTTAGAGAGCTTTGGGGACATCATGATAACAAAAAAATACTGTAGCCCAACGCAGTAGTAGCAAATGCTTAGAGCAGTTTTGCAGCATCACTCTGAGACAGAAAGTTCTGAATTTTGACCACATTGGACATGTGGAAGAAGGCCGTCTTCTAATGAAAATCTGTACTAACCTGTAGCAGGAAATTTGTTTTCTAGCCGCAGACAGGCTGGGCAAATTGGAGAATATTGGGAGATGGGATATCACATGGTTGGTTTAAATCTTTATCGTGTTTTTTTAATGACAGTAAAAAGAATGTATCCCCTAATGAGATGTGCCATCGAGACAGCACATGCTTCTGTTACTGTTTCCTCAGATGTTAGGGGTGCCTCTGTGCACCTTGTCTGTGATATATTTAAAATAATGTGGTCATTACTCAGCAGTGGGCTGACTGTAGCTTGGAGTTGAGTGTTGTGTGGTGCAGTAAAGTGTTAAAGGTTATTTTTAAAATGAAAGAGCAAGGATGGTTTTAGAACCATTGATTAAAGCCAGTGTGACAGAGTGAAGTCTAAAATTCAAACACTACAGCTACATTGTTCTTTTAATTGTGCAGGGTAACTCAGCAATTATTTGCATGTCATTAATTCCTCCAAAAAGCAAACAAAACAAAACATGAAGTGCATTAGTTCAGACACTTTTATGCTGCAGTGAACTGGTCGTAACAAGCAGCATCTTCTTCGTTCATCTTGCTTTGGCTTTTTGTCAGCGGTGACCTTCAGTCGCCTGCATAGCTGAGGTCAAATCATTATCAGACTTATCCTCAAATCCACATAGGCCACTTTTGATTGGAAGCCATCTTCACCAGCGAATATTTAGGCAATAACAAGAAAAGAAAGCAGATGGAAGCGTCAAGTAGGTGAGCTTTAAAGAGAGCTGGGGGAGGAAGTGTGTGCACATGCAGACAGGCAGATGGGCACAGAGGGATCCATTGTCTTTATGGTTTTACTGCTGTATATTTACTTAAATAAAAGTGGGGTGTAAATGCAACTCTCAGTTACCATGGCGACAGCAGAACCTCTCTGTGCATAGTATGACAAATGGTGTTTGGCCACAGAGGGACCAATTATCTCTCTGAATAAGTGAACACTGTATTCTTTGTGCATACAGGAATGCATCGAAAGTGAAGTTAAAAGTTGTAATTGTGGTGATTAGGGGAGCCTTTCTGGAATGATAATGCCAAAATGAATGCATCTGGGATAATAATTACAAAGAGAAGGTGTGAGTTGCTCTGCTTTAATGGAGTTTGATCAGCGCGTTAGTTGTGTCTATTTCAGTTTGTCTGATGAGGTTCGACCATCTGAACCCCTGCCCCCTGCCCTGACATCATCAGTGACTCAAATGTGACCAACAGTCATGTGTCAAAGCTTCTGAGACTATTTGATTGAACTGCAGGCAATGTTTATATAGAGGAGATAAGAGGCAAGTATGGAAACAACAGAAAAATTGATGCGATAAAATATCTATAGCATGTAGAGTCACTACATTAGTAATACCTTCTGGCATCATAAAATGTCCATTGTGAAATAAATAATCAAAGAAATCCAATTTTCTATTTTGTGATTTATGGCATTGTGACTGCTGTTATACTGCACAGACGACATTTTTGAGTTCTTTCTCCTTCTAGCTATGGTTCTGCTGTTTCCTTAGAGGTGCAAGACTTCATATTGATGTGAAAAATGAGCCATCACAGAGTAAAAATGTGACAGGAGCAAAAAATGCGCAGAAACTGCTTGGGGTTCAGAATGTTAATATGTGAGGAAATAATTAGGAGTTTATTTTTGGGGGCTTTCATTGAGATATTTAAATCTAATTGCAATCACTGGATAATTGTCAGTCTCTAAACTATAAACCTGACTTTAATGTATCACTTGTCTAGTAGTTTTATTATAATTTAAAAAAAACAACAACAAAACAAGCTTGTTATCATGAGTTAACATGATTACATAACATTTTCCTTCTACTGAACTTTCATATATATCACAGTTATTGTAAGGAAGGTGTGTAATTATAGAAAATTAAATGATAAGTTCACATTTTTCCTTTCTGTCCTGCTTTTAAAGGCTCTAACAATATAGAAAGCTGCTCTGTCTGTTTCTGAATTGCAATCATTTCCATAAAGGTATATTTATCTTCTCATTACAGTATAATTATGAAAGCTTGAATAATCAGAGGGTACAAATCATAACCTTTTGTTAAAAAAAAAATTGCTGCACTTGAAAGAAATGATTTCACATTATGAATTTTTGTCACCATAATAGAAATGAGTGAAAATGGTTCTTTGATCTTCCTCTCACTTTGGATGTTTTCTGTTCCTAATATAATATATTTTTTTTTTGCTATTCTTTGATTCATAAATAGGCAAACTTGATAAAATAATAAATCCTGACTGTGCATTAATAAGATTATGTTATCTATTCACATCACTAACCCTCCACAACACAGAACGCCCTGCCTATTAAATAAATAGATGCTCATCAATGCTCATTAAACTCTGGGTGGTATAACACAATATACAGCAAATCGAAAGAGTCATGCGGACGTCTGTGTAATTATCTAGATGGGCATTTTATGGAAATTACATGTCATATTGTGACAGCTGCACTATAAAAAGCTGCTGGAACCACCAGGCTAATTTAGAAGAGCAGCTTCAATTTTCCTTACAGACATTTGTCCATAAATCCTGAGTATTTGCGCCTCTTAAAACTAGCAAAGCCCTGCTAGACAATCTGCCAGACTGAAGATGCATGAAGCTCGCAGTTGAAGATTTTGCTTAGTGTGTCATTTTAAATCGAGGACCCTCAGCTGTGTTCTTTTCCTTTGCTTCATCTGCAGTGCTGAGAAATATTGGCAGTATATTAGAAATAGTTTACCCTATAATGACGATATGCTTATTTTTCACATTTTATGTAATTATGGATGACCGTGCTAGTAAATCAGAAATAACAAATGAGATATTTTATCTTCGATCCAGTATAAATACTGGAACGAATCTTTCTGTTTATAGTAAACCAAAAATTGACATGTGCCCTTCCTAATCAGTGTTGGCTCATTTTCACACTGTGGATGCAGCCACTGAGAGAAATGATATTGTAGACCTGAAGTTTTGACTGGATCTTTATGCTAATTAGCATGCAACACTTAGATTGATGGGAATGTCACTGGTTTTGCATGTGGGTTAGTCTATTAAAATCACTAGCACATCTCACTACATCCTCCTCATGCTGCTTTACTGTCCAAGCAGATCAAAGGTTTTCTCACTTTAAAATGTTCTAATGAGGCCATTCTGTCTCAAATCATTTGTTAAAACTATTTCTGCTTGACCATCTCTGATTTGCTTGAAACTTTTTTTTAACATAAACTGTGGATATTTACAGTGGTGTCTGTGAGATTTTAGATTGATATGTGAAGCACTTTCAGAAACATATTGTTTGTTAGGAAACTGCCTGTTGAGACATGTTTGAATGACAGTTTCTCTGAAACTATTAAACATAAAAGCCTGAGATTCTGACTGTTGCTTTATCATGCCATTGATTCAGAATTTGAAATATTGGACAAGTAGATGAAATAGTCTCTGATTATGGGTGAGTTGAACTCTGAAAATTCGTGGAAAGTATCATCTTTTGCATATGAACAATAAAAACTACTAATGCAAAAGTCAGAAGGTGATATTTTCTCAACCATATGCAGCTGCATGTCCCGAAAACATGAAATAAAACATACAGAATACTGTTTTAAGAGGAAATGCTTGGTCACAAAAATGAAAAGAAACTGATTGAGGAAGTATGACAAGTTGTCCTACAAGAACAAAAATGTTGTAGTATAGTCTTTTCCAAGTAGAACTGGAATTTCAAAATGGTTCTCCATTTTCTTGGATGTTTATCTTTAATAGTTCAAGAGATATTGTCATGGAAACACAGCCTCAAATTTCAGTGTTTGAAAAAATGTGCTTTAAATGGGTAAAAAGGCAATCAGTATTTGTTATACGAAGGTAAAAAATTTTGCAAATATCTTTATAAATGTCCATTATTCATGTTATAAGAATATCAGGCAAATCAGAGATGACTGAGCAGAAATTACTTAAAAAATGATTTGAGACAGAATGACCTCGTTGCAACATATTAAAGTGAGAAAACCTTTGATGGGTTTGGACAGTAAAGCAACATGAGGAGGATGTCGTGAGATGTACTAGCTGAATGCTAATGAGACATGCTCAGAATGACAGCGCTAATATGTCTTGTTTGGCGGGTTTAATGTTTGCTCTGTTTTCCAACTTGGAACAAAGGTGCTAGCATGCTAACATGCGCTAATTAGCATGTAATACTGAGGGTGATTAAAATGTCATTAGTTTTTCATGTACATTCATATGTCAAAGTGTAGAATGAATTAAAACTGTGTCCTGATGATGACATTAAACTAAACTAAGTGAATGCAATTAATTTCAATAAAAGAAAAAAGCTACTCAGGGATCACACACATGTATATGTGTGTATAGATAGATAGACAGACAGACAGATAGATAGATAGATAGATAGATAGATAGATAGATAGATAGATAGATAGATAGATAGATAGATAGATAGATAGATAGATAGATAGATAGATAGATAGATAGATAGATAGATAGATAGATAGATAGATAGATAGATAGATAGATAGATGTATTGAAATTGGTGCAATATCAACACATTCAGAATTGTGATGCATGAAAGAGTTTGTGTAATAACATTGATATGTGCACTATATATATGTTATTTCCATCCAGAGGAATCTGGACAATCAGAACTAGAGCTGGTGTTTGCACCATCCGATGCAAATATCCAATGCAAATTTCCCCACAACGGGATTAATAAGACTTATGTTATCATATACATGCACATAGATACATACACATAGATTTATGCATAAATATTACATCATATCACATTTCGAAAATGTTTAAAGCTATACATAAATAAAACTAATATTATGGAACAAATCAATAATTACCATTGAGATGTTTCACCTCTCTAGCTGACAACATTTTCTTTACTTTGCACCATAGAGGAGATTTGCACTGACCTTTAACAGTCCCTTTTGTGATTGACAGCGAGGTATTTAACAAAAGGTGAAGCTGTTTGCTTTCATGGCAAACCTTCAGTGTTCATACACTTTGACCTCTATTCAGACTTGACTTGTGCACCCTGGTAACGGCACCTCCTGCTAGGACACTGACAGCAAAGATTTATGGTGTGTAACATGTCAACATCAAAGGATTAAAAGGAGGGAAACATGGCACATGAGTCCATCAGACTGTGGCTCCCAGCTGACTTGGGAGCTTTGATGGCTGAGCTAAGAAAGCCTTGATAGGGTGGGTGCAGTTTCAGGTGACTGGGCTGTGGCTAAGCCTGGCTGGAAGCCATAGGAGGGGGCTGCCATGCTTTCCTTCTGCAGGGTCTCCCCATTTTCAACAGCAGAGTGGTGAGAGTTTTTAGTGTGTTAGTGGTGCACCCAGAAAACCTCTCACTGTTATCCTTGAAGGCATCTAATGGGGCAGTTATACTGGAGAAACACTGAGGCAGGAGCCGGGACACAGCTCATGGCAGTGGAGTTAATCCCCTGCAGATATTGAGCTTCTTAATGTTAACAGAGATACGCTGAACACAGCTACTGTGAGGTGCTGTCACTGACTGCTGAGAGAAATATTTGATTAAGACTTTCAACTGTTTTCTTGCACTTTGCCTGCGGAGTGGCCAGGAACCAGGAATGGACTGCAAAACAATCATGCTGTTTGGTGGTTTTTTTTTTTTTAAACTGCTGATCATAAATCTTCCCCCTCTACTCTGATAAAACCAAAACATCATAAAGAATTCTAACCTTTGCTTGAAAGGGCTGCAGGCACCTCACTATCTCACACACTGAGACTGGGATGGATCAAGGGAAGAAGAGAGCATAGTTCAGTCCTTGTAGAGGTCCTGCACAGAGCGCCAAGAGGTGGCAGAAAGACTCCAGTAGTCACAGCAACCAGCAGAAATGATAGTGCCTCATTAAAAAGAAAAAAAATCATTGAAAGGGTGAGTGGGAGCAAACATTCTACTAGAGACAGAAAAACAGGGATACAGAGAGCTGCCTTGATGCTGGACCTCTGTATTTGGCGCTAATAAATGTCAGCTGAGGTGACCAAAACATCACAGTCATCCTCCATCCCTGTTTTCTGTTGGTACCAGTGAACAGTTTACTATAAGCCATGACCATTCCTGTATTATTGATGAGGTGTGGTTAAGGTGCAACCTTTTTTAGGCATGCAGCCCACCCCCCGACGGTCTGAACAGCCCTGAGCTTGCACATGTATGAGCAGATGAACTGGAGAGCCCCTCTAGAGGATAAAACCTGTGGAAAAAGAGCTATCCTGCAGCCTATTTTATCGAACAGCGCAGCACAGAAGCAGTAGAAACATCCACGAGGAATGAAGACACACATTTCACATTCTAATTCTAATGGATTGCTGCAAAAACAGTCATGTTGTATCTCGGCGACAATCACACAAACAGCGCAGCATTTAGTAGCGTGGTTCTGCATTTGGATATAATCTAATACTGTATACGTGTTCCTAGGCAACAGTTACTTTTAATACATTTAGATTGTGAGAGTGGAATCCATTTGCAATGTGTTGTCTTCAGCGACAGTAAACCTGCTTTAAGCTTTGAGTGTCTCACATGAGTGTTCACTGACTGGCTGACATCAAACAAGCCTTGTGGCGAGGCAAATTCACAAGTTTTAATTGGCTGTAACTAAATAATTTAGGCTAATTTCTCCACTTTCTTGGGAGATTTAATGCACATGTGACCACTCTCATGAATCAAGCGTGATTAGGTTTCCCCGTGACCGAGGAGAGGACAGGCTAATCACATCCTTCTATCTAATTAAATATCCCACTGCTTTTTTCTCTGACCATTTCCCCTCCACATCAGCATAATCATACGATCAGAAGCAAACTGCACAAACACAAAGTTTTGACACAGCGATATTTTGCCCGCTGGACTTGACAGTTGAGCTTGTTTTTGTGAAAAAGGATCCAGATAGTTTGTGGTCTAATTTGGGTGCCAGTTTGTTGGGTGGCATTTCTTTCCTGAGGGGATGGAGCTTGTGTACAGCCAAGTTATAATGAGCAAAATACTCTCCTCCACTAGAAAACACCAAATGACTTGTTATCACACCATCACAGCAACACAGAGGTGAGACTCTGCTTCAGGAACATTTTATAGGCTAACTTGTGAAAGTGTTTATGATTTTACTCAGGCTATAATTATCACCAGCTTCATTTAAGAGGAGACACACTTGAGTGCATGTTTATAGTGTTAGGGCTGTGATTCAGTTCCTCAAACAAGCTTTAGCTCTGACACCTTTTCCCTTCACTCAGGTCAAAAACTGCACAACTATCTCTGCTACTGTATACAGTTACTCGGGTTGACAAGACGTTCTCTGCAGACAAAGCTGGCTGTTTCCAAGCAACACAGTGAAGCGGTGTCAACTTTACAGAAATTATAATTAGATTACTTGTCAGTCAAACCAGTCTTTTCAGTCCAGTCAAAACACATCGGCGGGACAAAGGAAATGACATGCTCCATGTAGATCATGATCATTTTCTACTTTGAGCTTCATGTCTTTCATCTTTGGTTGTAATGCATACAAAGACAGTCAAATCACATTAACTGGGAGGACACTCGGCCCATCCTCTGACTAGAAATTTGAGAGTTTCTTCCTTTGCCCATGCTCCACATCTCCACTAAGTTTCATGAAAATTGGCTTGGTAGTTTTTTTGTAATCTTGCTGACAAACAAGTGATTATTCAGGTATCTCTGCCTCAGCTCTCGTCTTGGAATTATATAATCTACATTATTTGAATGCATGACTTCATTTTAAAGCAGCATGGGGCCTCAGTGGTATCATTCTACATGCATGATAGATATTGCTTTCCTTTGCTTTCATACTGAGACTGATTGAAGTAATCCCATAAAGGATTAATATATTGTTTAATATCCACATTAATTTCCATTATTACAAATGCATTTGCTCACTTGAATTGCAAACAAGGCAATGCGCTTTTCATGCCTTGTCTGATGACACAAATTTGTTAAAAATACAACTGTGTGTGTGTGTGTGTGTGTGTGTGTGTGTGCGCGCGCGCCTGTGTGTGATTATCCTGCTTTGCCGTGCCAGTTTGGAGGAAACATTCAAAGGCCACTCAGTGGGACTCGCTGCCAAAGATATGCACCACACGCTGTGAGGAAAACATGATTACAGGGAAAGAAACAAAAACCAACAAGCTCATTGTTCACCTGATGGATATGTGTGAATGTGAGCGCTGAATCTTTTCTTTCATCACCATCGAGGACACGCTGAAGCAGCTGCTGTAAATGAGAAATCAAGCAGAGCATCTGGGTTTATAAAAGGCTGCCTTCCTGTAAAAATCATTTGGAAAAGGTGGCTTCTTTGTAGTGATTAGAACTGCTGACATGGACTTAAAGCCTCATATGAGTCACTGATGACACAGTGAGTCAGAGGACTGAAGACATGGAAATTAAGGGGGATGATTAATGTTTTGGACAACAAAAAATATGAACGCATATAACCCTGAAGACCTGTCAGTGAGTGTGATCAGTGACTTGTGCTGCAGGGCTACTCTTCATTAGGTTTCTAAGTGGAATTAATTTTAAAAAAGGCTTCGAAATCAACATTTGGGTTATTATTATGCGCAGGCAGACATTTTCTATTCGTTCAAGAAATGTCATGTTAACTTTTTTTAAATCACTTTAATTCTGAAATTTTGCATAAAGGACAATTTAATTTGGCATTAAAATGAATGGTTTAAGATGGTGCAAGGACAGTTTTTTCATCAGCACTCAGCAAATCACCTACAAAAACTGTACTATAGGTGTAAGTAGGAGTATGCAAATGGCCATGCATGAGGAATACAGTGATGATGAGTGTAAATGAAGCAGGAAATCAGCATCTGCCTGTTAACTCTGGCTAAAATAACATGACAGTATTTGCTCACGATTCTTGCAGTTTTTCCAGAGAAATGTATGATTGATGACAATGTCTGCAGCTTGACTGTGTTTGTTTTGATCTCTCATCCACTTATGTGGCACTGTGTTGACTCTCATCAGTGTAAATTGACATCATGTGTGAAAGTCCTGACATTTGAACTGCCTTTTTTTCACCATAGCTGTTCTATCTTAGACATGTAATTTTACTTTTAATTGAATTGGGGTGATGTTAATGATGCTCTTGTTAGTGTGTCATTGATGACTGAATAATTTTGACAGATTGTTGCTCATCTCACATCCCTCTGGAATGAATAATTCTTTCGATAACAGCATTGTTTCTATTACAGACTCTTTAGCAGTTTAGCAGTTCAGTGACTTGTGCCAGGAGAAAACCCACATATGTGCACAGAGAACATGCCAACCTCAGTCAATAGTCAATCAACAGAAAAATAATGAGTGCCTATTCTAAAGATCGATTATTATTTTGTTATTTTTCATGCAAAAATGCCAAATAGTCTCTGGTGTTAGCTTCTTGTTGGTAGATTTAATGTTTTTCTCTGTTTTGCTTCATAATAACTTCAATTTATTTGGATTTTGAAACCCTTTGCACACAGTTAATAAAGAAAATAATAAATAAATCAGATTATTCACTTCACACTTCACATGGAAATAGTCGTCAGTTGCCGATCTGTTGATGATTTGAACATTATTTCTTGTCATTAGACAGACGCTTTAAAAAGTACAGTGTGTTGCAGTGGACTGAGCATATGTGGAGATTCATTTATGCACATAAATACAAATTAACTTACTTGCAGGTGGGCTTGAAAAATGAAGAAAACAGTTATTCAAAACAAATTATTTTTCTAAGGGGGAAAACTGCACTTGTTACTGAATAAAATAGATGCTATTGCAAGGACAAGCTTTGTTTTGCGTCTCTCTGTGGGATTCCAAAGCAATTCCAGTGTGTCATAATTAACAGGGTGTATTTTTTAAAATGTTCTGGCAAATTGAAAAATCTAAAGAGCATGTTTACAAGTAGAGGTGTAATTGTTTATTCTGTTCACATCTTGTTTTCCTGTCTGGTATGACCATACTGGAAATGAGCTTCCCTCCTCTGCACTGTTGCCCTTGATTGTGGATTTTCTTAGCCAGGGGATTTGTCACTGCACTTCATAGGGTCTGGCCACACTTCACTAAACAAGCTTTGTGCTTTAACGGCAGCCTCTCTGTGTCCTCTCTGCTGACTGTCCCCATTCATCCCTTTCTTTTCATCATCCTCATTTTTCCATCAACATCACTTCCCTTTTCAGTGTTATGGAACAGCCACTTCCCCGTGTACCTTTTTCGCCCCCTCTTCCAAGCTTCCGTCTATTCATCAGGTCCATTTTCGGTCTTCTATCACTTCTTTCCGTAGCGGCGGAGGTGAAAGAAATCGTTAGTGAAAGAAAACCAGAGAGAGACAGCGAGTGACAAAAAACAGAAAAAGTAGAGCAAGGTCAAGCTTTACCTTCGCTGTTCTGAATGCCTGCCTCACCCTTTTTGTCTGTTCCTTTCAGCCGACTGCAGTTTTCACATTGAATTTGAAATTTATATTGAGTCTTACTCCAAAACCAATATGTGTTGATGCTTCTTCTTCACTCTATTCTGATTCTTGTTTCACATTTTAATGTTCAGTTTCAGCATTATATGATCTGTTAGTGATGAACAGTATTTTCTGAATGGTTTCAGGACTTCATTTTTTTGTGTTTTTTGTTTCTTTTTCTTTTTCAAATGACAACCCAGACTGAAGGGCTGTCCTGTTGCATCCTGGGAGAAGGGAAAACAACCGAGGAAATTAGGTCCATCATGTTGGTTACAGTTGGAGGAGCAGCGACACTTTCATTATCTGGTTCCAGTCTGTGTGAGGGAGAGGAATTGATGGAAAATTTCTCATGGGTCATGAGTATGATATTTAAATGTCAGTGAACTGGAACCGTTTGTTGTAAAACTGTCTGAATGTGGAATGATCTTCATTCATAAGTCAGTTGTAGATTTGGAAGAATAGGCTCATAAAACAGAAAATACACCCAATGAAAGGCAAAAAATGCAAGCTAAAGTGCTTTTTAAAACATATTTTGCATACAGCAGCTCTATCTAAGAGGCTGAGTTTATCTCCCCTTGCTCTGGCCTCTTTTCAGCTATGACTGCATGTGAATAATTCATAGCGAGGGACTGTAGTGAGTGAGAGTGAACAGAGAGGCAATATCAACACTGTCTTAACCTTGGGCTGGCAGCCACAGGTTCCTGTTGAGGTGAGATTCAATTAGATGAGGAGAAGAATGGCTTATCCTTTCACCCCCAACTGCTGCTCATCGGAAGCGATTGTTTATAGAGCGCTATGGCGCCGGCAGATAATCAATAATTAATAATGAGGACGCTCACAAAACATAACCATTAAAAAGCAACATGCGAGTGAAGAACCGTGTCGGTATTTTACAGCATGAGTGATTTAGCTGCAGGGCTGTCCAAATCAATCAAAAACAGCAGGACAAATCATTTAGACTATAGCAAAAGATGTAAAATAGGAGGATATTTTTATTCTGTTTCATATAGGTGGTTAGGGCAGACAAGTTTTGGTGAAAACTGAAAGATAAAATAAAATGAAATTTAAGGTATATAGCAATAAATGTGTGTATATTATGTAAATATTTTCATATTTGCATAATATGCACACATAGGAGAGTTAAATATATACATATTAACTCTCCTGGGTGTTGTTGGTCTTCTGCCTTCTGCTTTATTCACTTTATGCAACCCTGTCTCCACAAAACTAGGTTTCTATACAACCAACTGCATTCGTAATTTGGATTTTGGGGAAGCATGTTTTCTGCCACATCTCAAATATGTTTCAAATCAGTGTATCTTTGACATTTGTTTTATTGCTTTACTGTTGCTCCTTCTCAACCAGCCATTCATGCAATAGATTAGGTAAGACTTATCACCATGGTTACCCAGAAAATGAAGGAAAAGTTTCAAACATATAAGAAAAAGGGTTGAAATGTAACCACGGACCACGATGTTTTCCTAAACCTAACGAAAGAGCAAGTAAAACCAATAGGAAACAAGTGAAAAGAATGATTTCTCTCAGTCATTGATTAAATCTCTAAAAACTCATATCCGTGTTTCAAAATTATATATTCAGAAGTTTTTTTTCATTGAAATAATACCTTAAAATGACCTTTGTGTATTTATACAGTGTTGCTTTACCTAAAATATGCAATCTAGTTTTAAATTTTCTGTTTAATTTGGGAGATTTGCTTATTCGCAGTCTCACAGAGAATAACATGGCCCTGTTCAGTCTGCAAAGGTTAGCTTAGCCTAAGTTTAGAATTATGAACAGGAGGAAACCAGTAAATAGAACTCTGTCAACTAATAAGATACACCGACCAGCACCACTAAAACTCTGTTTTTAGCAGATATGCCTTATATCTGAATAAAAGCAATGCATCCACACAGCAGAAAGGATTCCCATTACAAGCATGTGACAGCTCCTCCTGTTAGGAAACCTCAAGATCTTACAGAGGACTGACAGCCAGACATTGATGAGCAGCACTTGTGAACCCCTGCTGATGAATTATGGCGAATTTGTAACAAGAGCGAGTAAAAACGCTTTACTGATTACTGATTGCACCCTAGGCATCAACTGCTAGGGCTTAAAAACTACCTAACAGGACATTAAATAGCAGATTTTTTTGCATGTAACAGCATGTAGTGAATATTTTGTACTTATTTTGTAGCTGTCATTTTAATAACAGTGTAACCACTCTCTCAGCTTGGATACTTTGGGTCGAATGATGACAGTTTTTAGATAGTTTGCTGATTCTTGTTGTTTGTAAATTGGTCTCCCCAACTTCGCTACACCTAAATTGGACTTTAATTTGACATTTCAACTGTTATTGATCAGCGCAGACAAAACCATTGATGATCTTCAAGACATTGCAAAGCCTGATTGCACAATCTATTCCAGATTGCCTTCATTTATCAGCTGCCTTCTCGGCGCCCTGCAGGTGGCTTCATCCAGGCTGTTACTTCAGCCTCAGGAGAGGGAATGCCACTTAAACTGCTCATCTTATCGGGATGAGTGACAGGTGCTGGGCCCTGAACTTGATCAGCTGACAGTGAGCGGGGGCAGGACACGCATTGAGAAATAACAGCGACGCTTATTGCGCCTTTAAATATAACTTCAAACGCCAGAGGAGTCTGTCAGGATGAACGATTGTGTGGTTTTTTTTATCATCTGTGTGAGAAAATGTGCCAGAGTTTTGGAGATGAGTCACACAGGAAAAGTCGGCTGCACCTTAAGTATCATAGCAGAATATTGTTGCGTTAGCTCAGGTCTTGCCTCTCCATCTCTCTGTCTGCTTTCCTTCCACTCTGCTCTTCAAAGGATGCTGGTTGGTAATGGATGGAAGCTGAAGACTGGGAGTGGGAGAGCAAACACAGCCCCATAACAACGACATTAATCTCTATTATATTCTAGGGGAAACATCTGGACACAACAATGGCAGCAGAGCAGCTCCGAGGCACATGAACAGCCTTCACTTTAATAAACTAAAAGCATAGCTAAAGGGCTGCCAGCTGTACCGATGGAGGCAGAGTTATGTTATAGCCAAAAGAGCCATAAAAATCTTAAATATATTCACTGGCATTAACAGACCTTGACCAATTCATTACATAAATAGCAAAATGTAGGATGAGGAATTGTTTTCGGGGCAGGGTTGTGTTTAATCTGTGCTTGGGGAAATCCAATATAAAGCAGACTGATTCAGTCAGCAAGTGTTGTGGGCTATTTACCTATTCTATCTGTCAGTTCTGGTATTTGTTTACCTCAGAGCCTGGCTATCAGCTCTCGACAGCGCCTGTGCAATTTTGCTCACTGCCTTGGGTTCCCAGATAGGCCTGCAAAAACAGAGCGCAGCTAAACAGATAACACTTTAACGTTTATTCACCTTTGCATGGACACTCCATCATAGACTGTACACAGGCATACAGAAATACGCATGAAACACACATGCACACACTCGTTCCCAAATGTACGCTTTCACTCGTCTGGAAATGTCAAAGCGGACTGTCAAGGAAGAAAACATTCGAGGAAAGTCAGCCGTCCAGCTTTAGCAAGAAGGGAAGTCAATTTTTTAGTAGCCATGTGAGGATTTCAAACAGATCGACCCATTAATAGCAAAGCTGATGGAAAAAGTAGAATTGACCAAAATAAGAATCAGTTTTTTAACGTGGAGTCAGTGAAGCATCAGATTGCTGCTAAGACGACATCAATTTGTGCTGTGACTAATAGTCAGTGCATTTATTTTTTATCTGTCCTGAGTGGCGCCACAGCAGTTTTCAGCAATATTTGATTCTGTGTGAATTCTCACTTTTTTTCTTTCTGGGTGAAAAGGTGATCTGTTTGTTATATGATGATGATGATGATGCAAGGCCCTAGCAAGGTGCAACACACCCAAACCGATCGCATCATTCCCCTGTTCCCATGGTAACGAGACAGGTATAAAAGGCATCAGGTGCATGCGGCAACAGGTGAAGTCATTCCTATACTCCATACTCCCCTCATTCCCCTCTATCTCCTTCCTGCCTCACTCCTCTTCCTTTCCTCCAACTGCTCCCTTCCTCTTGAAACTCTCAGTCGTGTCCATCAGCCTCTTTCTCGACCTCAGTGCTTTCCTGATAATGAGAGGCTACGGTTGCTATAGCGATACTGGCAACGCTATCTCCATTATTGAAATTTTGTTAACATCTCTGCACACTGGCTCACTTCTGAGCAGATGGCAGATTCCACAAATATCATCACTTACTTTCGGCCTCCTGAGGATCACAGATAGTGTTTGTAGTTTTATGACGTGAGATAGCTGCTGTTTGTGCAGCAACAAAGGCTGAGCAATGATTTGCTGCAGTGATGCATCATTATTATGAGAATCTCAACACTGATGCTGCATGTTTTTGTGTCTATTTTGCATCAAATGTAAAATTAGACCATGCATGCTGAAATGCTCTTATTCTGATTGAGGTTAAATACCAAATGGAGCAGCACTGATGTTTTCAGCAGCTCTTGATATGCTGTCTGTATAAATGACACACTGCTCATCAATGAAGCCCTCTTGTTTGCTTCCTTAGCATTTTAAAGGATGCTTGCCAAGAGCCCAAGAACCATCTGTTTGTGTCTGAAGTATGAGGGCTCTTTTCGGTTTTCAGTGGCCCAAGATTAAGGGAAGTGTTGCTACAAAAAAATCTAAGAGAGCTTGGTTTCCAGATTGGAGCTGCAGGAGCAGTTTTTTCAAGGTGAAGCTAAAGAAACAACATGAAAAAAAACCCTTCATTTTAAAGAAGACTAATCACACTTTTCTGCACAGAAGAAAACTGATGTAACACCAGTGTAAGACAGTGGTGTGAAGAATGCACACTACATCCTGCAGGAATAGTGGAAGCACAGCTGGAGTCTATATATGGCTGGCTAGACTGCAAAACCCTTAGGAAGACAATTAACAAGTCTGACTTAACAAGGAAGAAATAACATCTCATATAGTAACGGTCACGATCTCCACAAATCGATATGTAACAATTAAATGACTCATTGCCTCAAAACTGCTGATGAGCCTTGTAATTTGCAAACACCATTAACACCAACAGCTTGCAGTCATTTTGCTTTTTGATTGCTAATTCATGGTCTGGAAATGAGGCCAGTATTAAAGCTAATATTTTTTGTTTCCCTCTAAAGTTTATCTAACCCTTTCTCTTATTTGAAAAAATATTCTGGAGACAATTTTGCACCGACATTAAAGCGAGAGCTGAAAGTGTTTGAAGTTCTGCCAACACCCCCGAGGCCGAGGCTACAGAGCAGTTAGCCCTTAGCATAGTGCCAGGAAAATGTGTGGTGTGCCACCAGTTGGCGGGAGACCGATCGTCTGTGATGCACCTTCCACATAATTGATATATTTGAAAGAGAGAAATGTGCTCTCCACTTCCATCAACCACCCCACATTTTCTGCAGAAGCACTCTGGCTAAAAAGAGAAAGTATAATTTTCCGTCCTCTGTGTGCTGAGAGTAAAGAGAGTAATGAAGTACACCTGGCCTGTGGTGTGCACGCTGTTGTCTGGTGTGTTTGGATGGACATGAGTATTCCAGGTTATGAGGCTTATGCGGGTTCTGATCATGTTGGACATGTGATGTATGGATATGAGGACGACAGAGACATACGGCTGTGCATTTCCAAGTATGAATGACAAATTGTTGCATGGTAGTTATTTATTGCTCAATGATATTTGCATCAGCAGCTGGTACATTTACACCAAATCGAATCTGACATTCCCAAAACCATTAAGAACCTTAAATTTGTGACTGTGATTAATGATCTCACGTATCCTGCAGCCAGCATTTTGATGCTTTCTCCCATCTAAATGACCAAGTATAGTGATTTATTATCATACCATCTGGCTGAAGCTGCATTTGTGCGAGTAGCTGGCATCATTCAGAAAGCAGAATAAATTGTAAACATGCAACCATACCCCAGAGTGCTCCTGCTAGAATGTTCAGGTTTCTCAAAACTTGTTTGAGGGTATATTCAGGTTTCTGAAACTGATCATAACTGTTGTACTCGCATCCAAATGAACACACCGAATGTTGTTTGAGGCTACAAGCAACTTTACAAAGCCGAGGTGTTTTGTACTCATGACTAATGTAGCCTCTGTTGAGCTACCTAAGGGCCTCATTGAAGGAGATACAATGACAGTGGAAGGCATCCCAGCTGCAGAAGTTTTGTTTGTAGAATTGGGACTCTTGCAGAACAGAAAATAAATGAGGATCTAAATCACTGAGGATACGAGAGCTCGATTCCATCTTTCACCTTTCACCTAGCCACGCAATTAAATCAGCCACTCATCCTTGAAGGCAGTCGCAGGTTTCTCCTGAGTGACTCATTACCGCATGTGTTTGGAAGTTTGGAAGCCAAGAAAATAGAATTAGCCGACAAATCACATACATACATCTCACCTCTCGCTCTCCGGCATGTCACCCACAGAAACAAAGAGGCCCGGAGCTTGAATAATGCAACCGCGGGGGCATGATGAAATCTTGGTAACAATGAAAACTGGTGTCAAGAAACCAGACCGGCTGAAAAATAGTCGTCTTTGTCTATCATCTATCAGTTTCGCTCAGACCGCTAGATGTGACAAGACAGTACACACTCTTCTCTGTTTCAGCTGCACAGCATTCTAAGGTCTTTTACACAAATCAGCTAGAGTCTTTCTACACAGAATCATCTTCAGTTTAATGGTATAATACAGACAGATGCTCTATAACATATACGACCAATTAGATATCAGTGAACTCAACTAATAAAACTCTTGGTGTCTATCCAAGGACAAATGTAAGTATGCATGAAGGATATAGTAAAAACTTTACTGGGTTATAAGACAGCAAAAATGGGAAGCCAGGGTAATATGGTGTACATAATTGTTGCTAGGGAGCAAAATATTGATCCTCAATCACAAGTTAATAAACAATTAAGGATATGAAAACAATTACTTTCACTCAGAATCAAACTGTATTGGGGTTTATTAGAAAGCAAATTGAATACAGAATTGTGTGGAGATCTCTCAGCAACACAGGAAAGTCAATGTATCATATTTATGTCAGGTTTTAATGAAAATGTCTTTACTGAGAAAAAGTGCTGCATTAGGTTTGACTAACCCTGTTTATATTATGGTGGAACTTATTTCTACGTTCCCCCTGATTGCATATCTATTTTCAGGATTATACCCTGCATTTCTTCCCCTGTGTGTACTGTTAGTTTTCCTTTGGTATTTGTGCAGACATCATGTTCACACCATCATTTGCAGGCTGCCATCCAAAGTGTTACCAGATGTTCTAACCAACATAAAAACAGCACCTCATCTTTTTCCACACGTATGAACATTTCTCTGCATGGGGTACACACAGCCTACTGTGCATTTATGTTGTGGAATGGTAGCTTTATTGTCTGGTAGTCAGCCCCATTCAGTCCCACCTGTCATGATCTGCAGCCTAATGAGCCGTCATGTCAAATGATCCACCTGAAAGACATTTGACGCTGGGGAACCGGGGCAGCCGCACCACGTGTTATTATCCAGCTAACTGTGTTTAGAATTCAGCACTCAAGATTCATTTCCTTCAAGTCAAACATGTACCATCTGAGGGTTTGAATGAAGAGATCCGTATCACGACCTGGTATATGTCAACTAAATGGAGATTTCTTCAATCAGATTTTTAAGACCCCACTGATGGACTTTCCCTCATTTTGCATGTGCGTGCTGAGAATTCACATGAAGTCATTTCAGTCTCTGGTGGATTTGAAATGCAGTGATGTACGCTGGTAATATGCAGCGCTAAACTGTGCTGCTATGGCATGTAATGTTTCTTCGTCTGTGTGGTGTGGAGAGGGGAAAGTGCTTCGTATGGGACTAACCTTCAAGGAGATTAGAAATAAGGTTCTTGTATTATTAAGAGGGAGAAATACTCATTCCCTGCAGACGCATAATCATTGGAAATAAGGTTTGACTGCAGTGACATTCAAACTTTAACTGTCAGTTAAATGCAAACTCGGAGATTAGTGCTGAAGCTTAGGACTGGATTAAGTGTTTGGTATTTAAAAATGTCAGAAAAACTGAAAATATTCTTTGTAAATTAACATAATGCAGAAAACCTGCTAGCAATGTCTTTATTTAAGTGTTTTAGCATTATATTTTCTTGTTCAACCCCGTGGTCAATGACACCTCCATGCCTCAGTGAGTTTAAATTATGGCTGAATGAATGAATGGACACTCATTTTAGATTTAGCTCAAAGGACACAGCACAGACTTACAGACCCAGTCTTGAGCCAATATCTTTTGATCAGCTAATCAGTGATAGGGTTAGTAATCATTTCAGTTCAAACAGATCGATTCCACCTCAAATATGTAATACGCTTCCATTAATGTATAGAACACAATTTTCTCTCAATGCAGAAACCAAATATAACTTTAGAACAGGCACCAAGACACGCAAGAATTCACACACTCCCATCCTCGGATCCATAATGTCCAATTTAAACCTAGAGCACGCTGGACTGAAACAGATAAAAGATCAGTTCAGATCGACGTTGGGGGAAAAAGAAAAAATAAATCCCATGGATGACTCCTCCACTGTAATAAAGCACATACAAGCCTGAGACATCTCATTAAAAGAGCTGACTGATGTGGATCTGGTTGGTGAGAGAACCACATTACCACTGTAATGTTAAACTGGGCTCCATCTCTGGAGGTTCGAAAATAAACACAGTGATCAAATTGAACTGGGCCGATATGAGACTGGAGACCCCTGAGAAGATTATGTCAGATCTGGAGAGAGTTATCCATTTCTCCTCCACTGACTGCTCGTAGCTGCATGTCCTTGTTTCAGACTGATTCTGTGAGAAAAGAATAGACTCTGTTTTCTATTCGCCCTGATTCAACTAAAAAAAAAAAAGAACACACACATACATTGATTTGCAGCTTATTTGCATTCATATATGTGTCCCTCTTGCTCCCTCTGTCTAGACCGAAACCCACACACTTGTTTTTGATCTTGAAACATCTCCTCAAGGTGACATATTTGTATAAAAATCTACGAGAAACGCCGGAAATCTAATAACGTCTGGAGTGATGAGAGTTTTGCTGTCACTGATGATTCACTCCTCAAGGAAACGTATTCACTCGGTTTCTCCTTCAGAAGCTGCGGGACACAGGTTGCATCTTATATCTGTACAAAGATCTCCAGCGAAGGGGATTAGACACACAGGGTAGTAGCTTAGCCTCTCTGCTTGCTTGGCCAACATTTTCAAGATCTATATTGCTAATCTAATAATGTCTGAGAGGTGAAACTCATAATTAGGCCTTTAGACTAAGTCGTATACTTCGTGGGAGGGAAAATACCATTTCCTGCCCTTGGGAAGGATAAGGGAAGTGTGGACGGCAATAAGTGGACTAAGAATAGAACAGGGCATTATTATGTATGACAGGTAGGCTGTGTGTAAGGGAAGTCACTCAGTATCCCTTTAAAATGAGGGGAAGAGTGAGTCTCAATTCCTCCCTTAGACAGCGCAAATGTGAGAAGCAACTTACATTTACTCAGTTATTGGAAGTACTTTACTCAGCATTTCTCCTATTTTTCTCCTCCACTGTATTTCTGAGGAAAATGCTTCACTTTTTACTCCACTCCATTCATGATTACTTTTCAGATTAAGACTTTACAAATAACACTTACGATCATTTTATAAAATATGATGCACTGCGACATTTTGTACCAATTTGACAGTATGAAATTAGCTTGATTGCATCAGTAATGATATGTTGTTAATATATCTGATAAATATAACACTCCTTTGTACTTTAAAGTGCAATTTTCCAAGTGGAACATTTTCTTGCAATGGACTATTTGTTTTATTTCGTATTTCGACTTTAACTTGAGTAATTCTTAATACATCTCCCATCACTGCCCTTTGGTTTACTTTCTAAATAAGCAGTCTTTATTGGTACATTATGTATATTTTTTCATTTTTTTGCACTTGCATAATAGGGTGATGGTCAAATCTGGTAAAATACAGCAAAGTACATTTACTCAAGTATTGGACTTGTGTACATTTTTGATTTACCTGTATGTTCATTTAGCATCCCATGTATATGCCAATTCATTTCACAGTCTAGTGCTACATTTTATACACCATTCCTCTTACCTACAAGCAATTAGCCTTGCTTTCATTAGAATTTTTTGACAAAACATACAGTTATCTTGTAATATGTACTTGCGTTTACTTAAAATTCCCAGGTAAACATGCAATTATCTTATAGTAATATGTTATGCTTATGCTTAAAGGCATCAGTAATGATATTCCTAAAATATATATGATAAATAACACTCTTCTGTGCTTTAAGGGGCAATTTTCCATGTGGGACATTTACCTGAATTGGAAAATTTGTATTATTTTGTATTTGTACTTTAACTTGAGTAATTCTTGATACTTCTTTCATCCCTATCCTTTGGTTTACTTTCTAAATAAGCAGTCTTTACTGGTACATCATGAAAGTTTTTGCATTTTTATGCACTTATATAGTAGGGTGATGGTCAAATCTGGTACATTGCAGCTAAATACATCTACTCAGGTACTCTGTTTATGTACAATTTTTACTTGTCTGTTCCTTTAGCATTCCATACATACTTCAGTAGATTTCACAATTTCATGGGTACTTTTTAAAACCATTGTAGTTACCTAAAGGCAATTAGCCCTACTTCTATTATAACTTGCAGACAAAAGATGCAATCATCTTATAATAAAGATAAATTGTCCTCAGGTAGGTACAATTAGCTCTTGTTATATGAACTACAACTGCTGCTGCCATTAAAAATTAACCAGTACTATAGTATATATATCACACAGAAAGTCAGTTCTAATGCATAAGGAGAGCATTTACTTTAAATACATTTAATTTTCCCAATAAGCTCTAAAATGCATGACTGTTAGCTGCTTTTGTTGACATTGCTTTATTGCTGTTTATGGGCAACTTAAGCAAGGACTTCCATGGGATACTTCTTCCACTGCTGGCCAGAGTTTTTAATATGAGGCTAATTTAAAGGTAAAAAAACACAAATAAGCAGAAATAAGCTGTTTTCTGCTTGTTACTGATGTTTTGGGGAGGTAATGATGCGCAGATGACCTCATCGCTTCCCAGGGACAACAAGGTGTGCATTTGTAAGAATCCAGTCAGCTGATTTACTGTAATAATTACTGCGCGTCTCTCCGGAGGGTCACACTGGTGCGCTCATTCTCCCTCGTAAGGTGGGAGGAGCGAGCTGCACTGGGACGCTGCACGATGCAGCAGTCCCGTCAAAAGCTCCAGGTCCAGCACCTCCAGCAGCCAGACCGCTAGTGCACCTGTAGTGGCGCTTCCAATAACGCGTCGCTTGGATTAAAAACAAGAAAACCAAAATTAGTCAAATATGATCGAAGCAACTTGGAGACAGAGCGCGGAGGCGACATAGGTAAGCCAGCTAATGTAGAGTTTTTATGTAGGAAAAAATGTGCAGATTTTGGAATTAATCGGCTTCTCTCTCCTCTGCTCGCTTGTGCGTAATGGACACCTTCGGAGACAGACACATATGGTCCAGGTGCGTCACTTCTTTCCAAATGAGATTTAAAAAAAAAAAAAAAAAAAACATTATTTTTACAAAATTATTTAAATTTCTACTGAGTTAAATTTCCATCATAAGCTTCTAGCTACACCATTTTCACCTCCTACTGTTGTATATTTAACCAAACATCCAAAAGCTCCTCAGAGAATTAACCACATTTGTAAAGCGTCCCTTTTATTTCTCCATTTGGGGTTTGTTTTATTGTTGTGAAAACGAACTTTTGAATAATGTGATGCATTTTAGACATAGAAAATGTCGCTTCTTCACACAGTTGGGGGTCTTAACCTAGTTTGTATTTTGCAGGACAAAGAGGGTCTTCCTCGAAATTACGATGCGTCTCACAGCGGTGGTCTTAATTCTGCTCGTGACAGTCATCGCCAAAGGTAATTTGAGATTTGGATCAGTCCGCTGAGACAACTGACAGCGACACAAAGAGATTTGAGTCATGCAAAACAAACTCTTTTCTTTTTCAAAACCGATTTACTCCTCGCGTGGAAAGAAAGTACAACGGATGAATATTTAATCGCTCTGAATGTTTCATGTTGCTTTTTTTGATTTTTGACACAAACACGCTGCTGTCTTTTCCTTTCTGTCTCAAAGGTTGGGAATGCAGCGCAGGGTGCAATACAGAAAATGGGTTTTGTGAGAAGCCTGGGAAGTGCAGGTGAGTGAAACGACCTCAGAGTCCAGTGCAGATGATAGCTTGTATCCTGTGGGCTTTTTGCAACCCTATTTCCATAAATCACTAGAGCAGTAAATGTGCCTCCAGTAGAATAATGCAAACACAATCCAGCCAACTGGATCCTTCTGTTTTGTTTCTACATTTTGTTTGGCGCTTGTGTTGTGATAACTCGACTGCCAAATCATTTGTTTGAACAGTACAAATCACTGTTATCCTAACAGATAGCTCAAAAGCTTTTCAGTTGCAAATCCTGCCTGGTTTGAAATGTTGCTCTGGCACAAATGATTGCATTCTATCGCTCCAAGTATGTACAGAGTTTAACCAATTATTCCATATTCAAATAACTTGTATTGTTTCATTTCAGTACAAATTTAAGAGCGAAAGCCTGCAAACGATATACAGACAAGATCAGGGCTGCTGCAGGTCTGTGGGTGGTATATTAATAGTTCAGGTTTGTTCTTTCGCCCCCTCTTTTATCAGATGTAAACCAGGGTGGCAAGGGGACAACTGTGACCAGTGCGTGCCCTTCCCCGGCTGTCTGCACGGCACATGTGAGAAGGCATGGCAGTGTATCTGCAAGGAGGGCTGGGTGGGCAGCCTGTGTGACCAAGGTGAGTCTCATTAAGCTCCCCAGACACTCCTATCTGCCTTCCTTTTCTGGAACGCCTGACTTCAGGGTGAGTCACTCAGCTTCGGGGACACGCCAGAATGCCGCTGGTCTCTTGAGGATAACAGCTAACTGTATTTTTATACAGGCATAGCTCGAATAGAAACAATCCGACTGTGGAAATAGATGATTATACCTGAAAATTACAACCTCCCATGATCTTTTTTTTTTTTTTTTTTTTAAATCAAGAAATATATTTTAAATTTCAAAACATCAAAGGTGTGACACTGTGGTTGTGAAAATGTGATTGCTAAAGCCATCTAAAAGTCACATTTCCATTTCAGTGGACTCTCTATTTAGATTAAGGATTTTAGTAATTTTTTCTCTTGGATCTACAGTGAACATTATGGCATATAAAATACTCACATCCCCTCGAGCAAAAGGAAGAAACAAAGAGAAAATATTAAAAGAAGAAAGCTTTTTTTTGGCTCCTGGCTCTCTTTGACCTCCTTATCGGCACACACAGTACATCTCTTATTCTGTTGGAGCATATGAGCCGCTTGCCAGTGTAATGCGGGTGGTTATGTTCTCAGTTTTGTTCTTGGTGACAAGATGCTACTGTGGGGAGTGTAGTGAGAGAGTGGAAACAAAGACAGGAGGCAAAAACAGGCACAGAGGCATAGAGAGAGACAGGGAGAGAGAGAGAGAGCACACAAGATCTAAAAACAGCATGCTGCTTTTTTTTCTTTTTTCCTTTTTTTTTTACAACAGATACTCGTCTGTGTTCATCGAGGCCTTGTGCTAGTAATGCCACCTGCATAGAGACTGGAGAGGGGGGATACCTGTGCATCTGTCCCCATGGCTACGCTGGAGACAACTGCCACCTGAAGAGGGGACTTTGCCTGACGAATGGGTACCAGCACCTTTTTATCCCAGTTTTATTTTAAGTAGAGCAATACTACACCCATTTTTTACACATTTGTTTATCATTAGGAGCAATAGTCAATACGTCATGCAGTGTCTGTCATCTTTTTTTGTATTGCCAAAGGCTTGCAGCTGGTAATGGTGGTCAATTAGCAGGGAAAATATGGGATATTTTTACCCTGCACAAGCGCAGACAGTTACCAGACAAACAGAAACGACTGGCTAACTCCTCATCCTCCACAAACACGGATCAGAAAGTAAACTTTTAAATGAGGACTTCTCTGTTGTGTAGCCCCCAACGCACGGCAAAAAAAAACAGTTATTAGCATAGCCTTGATTGTGCACAAAAGCAGCAAAAAAAAAACTACGCATGCAAGCAGGAACATCAGGTCCAAGCATCTGATGCTACGTGGAAGTAAACACAATCAATGAAGGGAGAATGCCTTCAAGCTACAATAACTGTTCTTTTTTTGCGATTGGTGTTGGCAAGCATTTGCTTATTTATACATCCAGCAACTACGGAACACCATTATCATTAATTTAGAGGCCACCTGGCAAATTTCAGTCCAATATTCACTCATTTTTATGTCTCTTGGTGTCTACCAGCTACAAAAGGGAAATCTTTGGCTCTTAAGCTGATAAAGGCTCCACTGCGCTCGCCAGTGTTAAAGACATTTTAAGATAATCAAGTAGAGTGAGGATGCTGATTTAGCTTGAAAATTAACTCAGTGCAGGTCCAATTAAAGCTGCAGTAGGCAGGAATATGGGGAAAAAAATAGCCAAGCTAAGAGACAACATTTTCTTTGTGGCTTCAGAAACACCCTCTTGTGTGAAAGCTTCCATCTAGCCCATCTCACCACCATAATTTTGTTGACTTTGTCCCTATTCATTCTATGTCATTTGATCTGTGAAAAGGTTTTCTAAAGCTGCAGGAATCTATTTCCCCCTCAGACCACTTGAATTGCGATATACTAAAAGGTTAGTGTTTTAGCCCAACAATACCAAATAATAGTGCTTACTTCAGCTTTAAGGGTGAAGTGAATTGCAGCCTGTCACCCTGGCATTACAGCAAAGCCTTAGTTTAAAGTAAACTTTGGAATTTGTTCTCATTTCCTTTGAAACAACAGTTGCAACACATTGCACAAATAGAAGCAAAATGTGATATGATTGAGCTTACCTCACCCGAAAAACAAAATAAATCACAATTTTCCTGTGGCCATAAAGTTTGCTTTCATGCCAAACACAAAAATCCATCCCTCCATCCATTATCTATACACCGCTTAATCCTCATTAGGGTTGCGGGGGTGCTGGAGCTTATCCCAGTTGACTTGGGACGAAGGCAGGGGACACCCTAGACAGGTTGCCAGTCTATCACAGGGCTACAAGAGACAAACAAACACACTCGCATTCACACCTTCAGAGAATTTAGAGTTACCAATTAACCTCAGCATGTATTTGGACTGTGGGAGGAAGCCAGAGTACCCAGAGAAAACCCATGGAGGCACAGAGAGAACATGCAAACTCTGTACAGAAAGATCCTGGGAAAGGTGGAACACAAACTGGGGATTTTCTAGTTGCAAGGTGAAAGTACTAACCCCCAAGTTACTGTATAGCCCCACAAAAGCACTCTGATGTAAAAAGAAAAGACTGAGTGAATTCATGGCCCATCAGCCAAGTCTTCTCTGCTCCTCCCTTCCTCACAGACCTTTACCCAGTAGCCGGCTGTGTGTACCTGGGTAGCATAAACTACGCTGCACTTCAGAGGCTGCATCTTTTGAAGTCAACATTTCAAGATCAAATACATCATTATCATGTGACAAGGCTGTCACATTTCAAGAGCTCCCCCATCCAGCATCTATTTTTTGCCAGCTGGAGGACACAACTGATGTGTTCTTTATGTCTGTCAGCATCGAAGACCATAATTTAACGGCACATTCAGAAGTGTCCTCGTCTCCATATCGTTGTGGATTTACCATAATCCCTCTACATATTCAATAGAATTTAGCCTTTAGGGGGTCGTCAGTCACTGTGATATATGATCCAAACTAAGTATTTGTACAGTTAAATTTTTTTCTTCCTTGGGGTCTCAGCTTCAGCATATTCTATTTGAAGTGAAAGAGTACATTAAAGTGCCAAGAATCAGCTTTAATTTGAATACCTTTACATCAACATTTGAATGAACTGCGTGTACGACAAAGTGTGACTCTTTTATCACATGCTCAGATTGCAGACGTTCTAAAGTACTTATTTGCCCAAGAAACCTTTGTTTGCTCAGAGCTGACTGACTGAGAGTTGATACTTGACATTATTCATTATGTGGAGTAAAATTATAATCATGCAAGACAGGAGAATAATAACCGAATCGACCAGAAATATCCGTGGTGCAAAATCAACATTTCAATTTTGAAGCAAGTGTGCACAGGAAGCTGCCATGTGAATGATGTGGAAGATCATTTGCATGATGAAGACATGCATGGCTGTGTTTGTGACTGCACAGCAAGCCAAGAACGCTCCCCAGGATGCAGGCGCACTTGATTCCCTGTCAACGATCAAAAGAAGAATTCAGGACTGTGCCCTCAGAGGATTCAGCACGAGATGCAAACCTCCAGTCAACGGAACAGCCTGAGTGCTGTGAGCTCAGATTCAACTAAATGCACAACACTTTGGCTTGTTTTGCCTCGTTCAGAAGAACAACAATCCCAAACTTGGGGCCAAAGAGGTTTTCAGGGTGAAGAGGTGGAATATCTTTAGCTGGTCAGTCACCTGAATGTGATTGAGCTGCATTTCACTTTCTGAAGACCAAACAACGATCAAGAGCTGAAATGGTTGTAGTGAAGACCTTGGAGAGCATCACAAGGGAAGATAGAAAGCATCTGCTGATGTCTATGGGTGGAAGGTTACATAAAATGAAAAAAGGCTTTCACCAGTATATTTGGTTTTACTTTATGCATATGTGCCCAATTGCTTTATACTCTTAAACTTTGGGTACAATGTGCTAAAAAGGCATAATTCCCACAAATGTCTTTAAAATTGATGCAAGCCCTTTCAAATTAAAGCTGATACATAGTATTTTAATGTAGCATCCAATGTTTTATTTACTACTGGCAGTCTGGACTGTCTATCAGATATAGTAATTACTGTAAGAAAGAAGCACTCAATACAACCCCCCCCCCAAAAAAAACCCCAACATTTTTTAATGTAGCAGAGCTTCCCAGACCAACATATATTCATGAAACCAAATGAAGCATATTTACTGTTATCATTTAGCGATCTTTAAGCCATTCAAGGTCAAATTCTTGGAACTGTTTCACTTCATGGGAACACCTGAACACAACATTAATTTTGTACTCATTTGGAGACAGCCAGGTCTTCAGGTCCTCTGGACAAAATGACCTTCAAAGCATCTTGCCAGAGTTAGCACACAGTCGAAGTGTAACAGGCTCTCTAAATACATTTCCCACAGATTCTGTCAAAATAGTAAACTGGTAAACAAGTGATATTTTGACACCAAAATCCCTGATACTGTCTGATATATCATTTAAAACAAAAGCAGGACAGGATTCCTTTAAGCTGTAGAAACTGCCTGTCCACTCCTGGATTACTGACAGGACTGATGCCCAGAAGAATCCTCCCCTTGCCCATCAGATGAATATGAAACATTCTCTGGGGATGCTGCTTGCTGACAAAGCTCTCTGCATTCTGAAGCCCACCCTGTTTGTTCTCTGTCAGGCAGCCTTGTTATTGACTTGGATGAAATACCTAAAATCCAATAGCCTACGGATCACTGCTAGCGAATCCTCAAATCTCCTCCTCCTCTCACAATTTAATCATTTGGGTCTAATTTTCACAGTGAGACAACTGGAGCTTTGCCTGTATTCTCAGGGAATTCATCTCCATTAAAAGGCCTGCATGAGATTTCATTAATCAGCTCCTGTATGAGACACCAGAGAGGTCTAAAAAGAATGCCAGCGTTATTATTCTGTTGGCTCCCAGAGACACCGTGTTAGGGACTTGTGTAATCACACAAGCTACTATTAGAGATATTGATTACTTTTTATCCCAGGCTTTCATCAGTGCATGCGCTTTGTGAGGCATAGCTGATCAGATATGCCGCATGTGTGGGTGCACACAGATTGTTGCTGAGGCTTCTTTTATATCTTGTTACCGCTACAGATTTTTAATATGCAGAAGATAAGCCATACAGTTTTTCATTAGTGCTGGGAGACACGTCTGAAATCAATATCCCAATACCGACAAGGTGTCAAACAATTACTAGATTATTCGATTGTTGGCATTCATTTTGATAATTAATTAATTAGGTAAATTTGAAATTGTTTCGTGGTTTTAACCCTTCAGTTGTGAGGCTGCATTTATTTGTTGGATAATATATTAAACTGAATAATTTTAGATGTTGATTGCTCCAAACAAGCAGTTTTATTGGGTATTTTTTACCATTTAATTGTCCAGTGGGGGAAGAAAACAGTTAATCATGAGTATAATCACCAGATGAATTGATAATTACATTAGTGTTGGTTGCAGTCCAATATTAATATTGATATGCATTTAACACCATATGGCGACTGTGTACAGCATTGCATATAAAGAGATCAGTTTTTTTTCCTTGAATAAAAGTAAAATAAGTAAAAAGTTAGTTTTTAATTAGAATTTGCTTGAAATTATTCATTTTAACAGTAGTTGCGTGTGACAGCAAACACTTAGTCTCAAAGTAAACTGTTGAGGATAAAAACACGACCTAAACACTTGTAGAAAGAATAAGATGACAGATTTTCACATTTGATTAGACAGACAAAAAAAACCCCATATCAAACAGATTTACAGATGATTGTTTAGCAAAGCATACTTTAGCAAAGTTTAAAAAATGTCTCTTTGTGTTGTTGCTTTATTGATCTTGGATGACTGCGTCCAAGGATTGCAGCAGAATATTTATATAATATGTGGTTTTGCCCATTGTTCTCTTGAACCAAAAAGTAATAGTAATAGTTTCTCACATTACATGACCTCGAAAACAAACAAAAAGCTGGTCAAATACCATGAACTGCTTTCTTTATGGTTTAGATGCGTATGAGGAAGTTATTTTGATGCAAAAGCTATAGCTATTGTTAATCTTGTGGCTCCGTCTTTTAAGTGGCATAGATTTAAACAGATAAATAAAACATGCCTATTGTCCTGACAGATTAAGTGTGTGCAGGAAACCCCCGAGAGCTGATATCTAAAAATAAATCTGAACAATTAACAGTAGTTTTTGGTATGATTACAGTCTAGTCTACCTTTAAGGGAATTAGCTTTAAGGCTATTCAGATTAATAAAAGAAGTCCTTTCTTTCCCTATATGAAAGGAAAGTTTATTATCAAAAAGAGATGCTGCAATATTCAGCCACCCTGCTTTTATTTGATGTTCTCTATAAACTATGCAGCCTAAATTCAATCCCTGAGCTAATAAAACAAGAAAGTTGGGTTTTTTGTTTTTTTTGTTTGCTGTGCCACAGCTCATGTTTCTGGTAATTCGATAAGTTGTTAAATGGTTAATTTAGTGTTAGTATGGAACTTTTCTCACCTGACAAAAAAAATCAATATCACTAAATTTAGAGATGCATGTTTCTGACTGTACACAAGCAACAAGGGTTCACATAAGCAGACACATTTTATTGACTAGTATATAATAAAAAAAATGGCCTGGGGCACCACACAAAATATGAATTGACGAGTGCCATTAACACTGACCTTTTGAAATCTACATTCAGTGAATTAAATCCATTAGGACGCTGCTTGCCTGCTGCTTTAAAATCACAGGATGAAATGTGCTGTACTAGACCTGTGTGCTAGATAGGAGAGCCTGTTTTCTCTGCTGTATATTCACATTGTGCTGCTCTGTCCTCCAGCTCTCCTTGTCAAAATGGTGGCACATGTACGGATGCCGATGGCTCAGCGGCCTACTCTTCCTGTTTATGTCCCCCTGGATTTTCCGGGGACTTCTGCGAGATCAGCGTTGACAGCTGCCAGCCTAACCCCTGCCTCAACGGTGGCAACTGTACAAACCACGGCCTGGCTTTCACATGCGTCTGCCCACACGGCTTCACAGGTTTCACTTGTAACGACACCACCAGCCTCTCTCCCTGCGCCGGTCGGCCCTGTGCCAACGAGGGCACCTGCGTCGGTCAGCCTGATGGTACCTTCCGCTGTATTTGCCAGAAATGGTTTACAGGTCCCACATGCTCCCTGCAGCACAGACCGAAGACCAGATCCAAGCCGGTCGGTGCCAGGCCGGCAGACCACCGAGTGTTTGCTCTGACCCCGCAGCACTACTCCCTCCCTGCTCACGCCTTCCACAAGCTCCTCAGACCTCCGGAGAGAGACCTGCTCAAGATCACCCTCAAAGAAACCGTGCACTCGTCCGGCGTCCTCGTCACCCACGGTCAGCTGGTCTGCTTCGGCATGCTGGCGCTGCTCACCTGCCTGGTCATCCTGGGCACCACGGGCATCGTGTTTTTTGGCCGCTGCGAGACGTGGCTGGCTAATGCCAAGTACAGCCAGCTTGTTCGGCAGCAAAGGGAACACCTGCTGAGGGAAGCCGGCAGCACGAGCCAGGAAGAGCCGGAGCACTCGGTAAACATCATCCTGCCGGAGAAGATTAGACTCACCAGCTTTGGGAGACACTACACCTCCATCTGATTAATGTGTCCCTCCCCCTTCCCCGCTCCCTCTGGAAGGAGGCTAATATGAATGTCTAAAAATAGCAGCCAACGAAATACTATGACTGTTGTACAGTTGTGTTTATATAACACGAGAGATACTGGACTAACCTGGGATATATGTTTGAATGTAAAGTCTACTGGACCAGGCGGACAGACATGACACTGGATTGTACATGTACTTTTAATCGTACAGTCAAAAATGTCCAGTAAACCTGTATAATATTAGAAAACATGCTGTCTCACACAGCATTTGGTGGCTGTTTAAAAGATGTCATTTCTTAAGCCCATTTTAAAATTTAAAAGCATTATAGTTTTACCTTTCCTGTTACAAGCTGATTTGGGATGAAACAGTGAAGCTAATGTTGGAGTATGAGAAATTATTTCCATTTAATTAGCACATTAAATGAGGGAGCACTTTTCTTCTAGTATTTGTGATTACACTCAGAAATTGTGCTTTTAATTTGTTAACTGTAAGCAAATTTTGTAGCTGCAACAATTTCTTGATTAGTTGTTCAACAGAAAATTTTGCAAGCCAGTTTATAATTTAAATGTTTTTCAAGACAACATTTGTTGTATTCAGTTTCCCAAATGTGAGGATTCAATGGTTTTTAACATGATGGTAAGTCTTTGGATTGTCTCTGGTTTGTAGATTGTCAAATTAAACAAGCTAATAAGTCAAAATCACATTAAAATGAAAATAATTTGGGACACAACAATCGATCGATTGTTTAGAAGGTTAATAAATGATGAAAATAATGATTTAGTTGTTGCCCAAACCATCTCCATGCAACATATTTAGAATTTTCCATTTCCTAATGAATACAAAATTACATGTTGTGAGTTTGTACACTATGTGCAGTTGACATGCGTAATGTTGCCACTCAAACAGCTGTTGAAATCTTGCAAGTTGTAACTCTACACAATAGAGACATTCTCATGTAAATGTATTATTGAATGTACCAGAAGCTAATTTATTTCTCCACGTAAAAGCCAGTTGCCTTTCTTTGTAGGTGTTTCATTTCAGATGTCAGTTTTATAGGTATATAAGTAAAAGCTCATATAAAGACAACTTATTTCATTGTTCCTCAAAAAATGCCACTCTCTAGCTTTCTTTCCGTCTGCTGGTACCCTGCAACTAATATCCTCTCTTCACTGAGTGATCATTATAAAACTCATTTGCAGTTTTTCTGAGATTTTATAAGATTTGGCAGCGTTGCTCTTAACTGTCAGTGCTGGAATTTCAGAAGTAATTCCACACGCATCTGTGAGCCCTGAAATCAATAGTGTAACACCCGGTAAGTGTTATTGGTTCGCCTCATGCATGAGACGTACACCAGCTCTGCAGGGAGGCAAAGAGATTTCCATGAATACTAAATGTATGTCAAAATATGGAAAGCAGATGTCTGTTGCACAGTAAATATACAGTTGAGCATGTGGAGCACATTGCATGTAAAAATGCATAAGCCGATGATACGAAGGCTACTGAGGTTTTGAGGCTGAAGGTTTTCCCTCTCATAATAAGTCCCCTTCAGAGACGTGTGGTGCTGTTAAAACTGTGAGCATTGTGTATCATAATTCTCTGATTGGATGGTTATCTTGTGCTCATATTAAGGGTTACATTTTAATTATTGGCTTAAAATATGCATAAGTATAACATAATGATTTGCAAGTGTCATATCTATATGGGGGCAGCGACTGCAACTGTGCAGTACTTGTTTATTCTGAGCTTATGTGCTGTTGTACTTTGACCAGAAAATGTTTTGTTGTCTATAGCTTTTAATAAAATATACATATATATATATATATAAAAGTGTCCACTTGGCAAAGATGCTTGCAGTGATACATGCTTGTAAACCCAAAGGTGAAATCAGCTTTTTGTTTAGTTTGCTATCACCTTCTTAGCTGGTCTGCTTTGTCCAGATTTATATTGAGTCTTTGAACGCTGTTGTCTCGAAACAACAGGCACCTTAAGACAAAATCAGATTCTCTGCAAGGATGATAGAGTGCATCAGGTGTTCCGCAGCGTGAAATCCAGCTGGGTGCACATGCTACACCTGTGTGTTCTAAAACCAGAGGAACACCTGCTCTCCTGCTCTGTGACGCTTCTTAACTTTCTCCCTGGGCCAAACTCGATGATGATCAACTGAATGATAACATGGGGAGGTGTGACCATTTCAGATAACAGTCTCTGTCTCCACCTTGTGGTTCAAATGCCTGTTATCTACTGCAGGAATCAAGATATCCCTGTAAGAACAGAGCTGCATCACCTAGTGTGGCAGCTGTCATTCTGTTGTTTTATCCTGTTTTGTTCACCTGTGAACGTCTGTGCAAGTGTGGAAACATATGAAATCTTAGAAAGGAAACACAGATAATCTTTACAACTGAAAACAATGCTGCATCTGTTAAAAAAAATATTGCACCTAAAAGACTTGCTCATATCTTTACTTATTTTTATGTAAAGTATATCAGGTTGAAAACACACAACATTGCAATTTACTTTTAAGTTTGATGCTGGTGTTCTGATCTGATTAGATGATCTGATTGGATGCCAGTTCAGGAATAAGTTGCATGAAGCTAAGCTAGATATTATGATGTCTTCAAGCTATATGCTAATTAGAATGATATAGCACAGTCCCATTGAGTTTCTAGTGTTTCCTATGAAGCTGATCTGCCTCTTTAAGTGCATGCAGAGTTAAATGTGACTGAATTAATCTCACAGGACTGCAAGCTTCCCCAGTGTCCAGCCAGTTTGACAGGAGGGTCGACAGACTTCTCACTGAGGAAATCCTATTTGTGTTCATTACAAGCAGACAACAAAGATGAATGCTTTTTGGCTCAAGCAAGGACAAGAACAGTGGCAGAAGGTAATGAAAGAAACGTGCATCATAAGAAACTGGCTAGTTTACAATTTACACTTTATGCTTGCAACCCAATCCAATCTATTTCATGTTCTCCCTGCTGCTTAATCTACTATATATTTAAATTTCAACCATAATTTCAGCAGGCAATATTCGGTTTAAGATTCCCTGCCCCAGTACATGCAAAACCAACAGAGAGTGGTGTAAAAGCCAGTCAGGCACACTTGCTTCACACCTACTTAGTCATTGAAGCAATATTAGTAAAATTACCTCCATAGGTGGATGATTAATCTGCAGGGGCTTTAAATATTTACAACTGTTTCCTCTGGCTGCCATTATAGATCACAAATGTGCCAAACTGCCTTTGAGGCATTAATAACCCATCACATAGAACCTTTTTCATTTCAGTTCACATAACCCAGTGCACTAAATTCTTTCCTGACCATATAATATAAAATTTTTTGTTTGATGTTGTTAACATAGTCGATCATTTAGTGAGGACTCCTTTGTAAGCAGAAGTTTTATCTTAGATCCGTCCATAAATCCTCCCATTCTCAACGCAGTTTCTTCATATTAAAAGTGTGTCATTGACATTTTGCTTTTAACTGAGATAGAACAGTTCAGCTATAGATTACTGTCCTGTGTTTTTTAGTCTTAATGGAGTTTTTAGTCTGAGCTTGTGCAAATCTAACAATACATGAAAAACCATGTAGTCACAGAGTATGACCACAGGGTGTCATCCATCTAAAAGGAGACAGAGGAAAGGCTGCAGCCAGGAGCTGAGCAAAGGAGTCATATGTTCTTTTACACCGAAAACATTGGATTTTGTATCCACCAGTTAATGGAAAGTTATTGGCAGTTTTCACATATTTGGAATTAAGACACATGCTGGGATATATAGTATACCTAAATAAAATTCTGCTTCAAAAATAATTATATTGAATGCATCTATTTAGTATTATTTGCCTAAATTATATTTCTAATTTAAAGTGTAGTGTCTTAGTGATGTGCTGGACCAAAACGTGCTGCCAGAACAGCTTCATTGTCCTTCAGCATTGATCTCCAAGTCTCTGGAACTCACTGGAGGGATGAAATCTAATCTTCCAAAAGATATTCGTAAGATTGGTGTTTTGATGAGGGTGGTGGAGACATGTTGTTCCATCATCTCCCATAGGTGCTTAATTCTGCTATGATCTGGTGCAAAGGCCACAGAATATGATTCCTACCATCCAGTTACCACTTGTGCCCTATGGGGGGCGTTGTCATCCTAAAAGACACCACAGCACTCCTAAAGGTTAGAAATGTTTCACCAGAGCAACTTTGTATCGATTTGTAGTGACCTTTCTCTCTGAGGAGGCAAGTGGGCCCAAACCATGCCAGCAAAATCCCTTCTACAGCATAACAAAGACACTGGATCCCCTCACTGTTGGCCTCAAAGGTTCAGATCTGTATTGTTTTCATGGCCACATGTGCCCTCAAGAACATATGAATATGTTGACTCATCTGACCATACCCGCCTTTTTTTTGCTCTTCCATTTTCCTGTACATTGTCAACTAATTTACTGTTATCACAGTCGTCAAATGTGCTCTTTCTAACACAATTTCAGATCGTTTTTCCCATGGATATGTCATTTTACTGTAAGTGAGACACTAACCTGTTGCGCAATATCCATGACTGAAATTCCTGCCATATGCGCCTCAATAATGAAACTTCTTTCAACTTCACTCAGACGTTTGCCATGTGACACTAAATAAGAATTAACTGCTCAGCATTTTTAAACAAGACACAGAGCATGATTGGATGTTTAACTGTACAATGCAGGGCACCTGATTGGAGGCATCTGACTCAGTTTCTCAACTCATTTATTCAGATTTTTCCTCGAAATTTTTTCCCATCTGCATTCGATGTATGAAAACAGCAACAGTTCAGTGTAACAACGTGAAATCAATCCTCAGCAGCAGTGCAGACAATGACTAGAGCCAAGGATAAGAGCTGCCTGTCCCATATAATAGATCATTTTCCACTTTTGACACTATAATGTTTCAGTTCACCATTTGGGTGACAACCAGTGTTTTTTTTTCTGTTACATCCAACAGTCTATTACTACTGACTGAGGTTCACCGGAAAACGTCTCAGAGACTCCTGCTATGTTATCAAGTATCTCTGAACTACAAAAGCTATCCTTAAAAATCAGTGACAATCCGTCAATTCTGAATGTCAGGCAGCAGCTAAGCAAAAGCAGTTAAAGTTGCATTTAGATTACAGTCCCTCTCTGATAAAGACAACTTGTGTTAATGCTGCAGCCAAGGTTCAAGTGAAAAAAGTTCCCGTATAAACACACATTCATAACAACACTTGCAGTCTCCAGAAAAATGTTCAGCGTTAAAACTGTCCTTCAGAGTTTTGATATGTCTCCTGAGCTGCAGAGAGGCTGGAGGGTTTATTTTTACTAGTTTTAAGAAGATTGTTTAAAACATGGTTTAAGTGTTAACATGCCGAAACCTTTCTGTGCGTTGGGGCCCCTGGCTCCCCACCACCAGACATTCATTTGTGGAGTTATGACCCTGGGGAGAGAGGGGCCCTCACCTTCAAAGCTGACCAGAGAGACTGAAAAAACCCCCACCTCAGCAGACCCATTCTGCTCCCTCCAAGTCATAAAACAAACCAGAGCAGCAAAAGTTAAATCTCTTTCCCCCCTATAGCCAAAGACCCTTTAACCCTTTGTTCCTGTCTGCCTCTCCACAGACCGATGAGACTCAACATCCTTGGAAAATTGCACATGGAAAGCATCCAGATCTGAAGGAATTCCAGCTGGGGGTTTTCGAACCAGGGGTGCACATTGGATACACTGCAAGTTATATTTCATCCAGGCAGGTACCCCTCTGTCAGCTGTCAGCTCCACATAAATACTGTGTCTTTGTGTGTTAAATGTGTTCCAGATGAGCAGTAGAGTCGGGTCACTGTAAAGCCCCTGCCGTCAGACCAGCAACATATTCTCTAATGGCGCTCGAATTATTCTCTTTTCTGAGCCAGATGTTTTTGGCTTCTTATGAAAACAACACAATGTATACTATCATTTACTGTTTGTGATCAAGTCAACCAATGTGATTTATTTTCTGTCTTAAAGGCCGGAAACCCTGAAGATTAAAAGAACACAGGAAAGACTTAAAGGATTTTGTGAAGCATAATCTTCTTCATTGTCCAGAACTCTGTCAGGCAGCAACTTATTGATTCATGTATCAAATCTGTCCATTTTGTGTCTAGAAATTATGTCAGAAAGTCACAGATTCCAAAGTACCATCTTCATTTTGTTTGTTTTGTCCAAGTAAGTGTCTGAAAGAAAAGCAACAAAGCCAAGACCAGAAAACTTTGGCATTTCTATCTGAAAGTAAATCAGTAATAAAAACTTGTAGGAACATTCAGATCCAGTGCAAACAAGAGTCAAACTCATTGTATATCCCAATATACTTGACCAATAAAGCTGACTGTGATTCCTTTCGAGGAGGTCACAGCATGTAGGTTGGGAACAATTGCTTCATAGCACAGGTGCTGGAGAAATCACGAGGACTTAAATATCAGCTTTAACAGTCTGACCAAGAGCCAACAAGCTGTTGCTGCAAACTAAATGCAGTCATTATGTTTTATAGGTTTAACAGCATCAGTGTGCATATCTCCTCAAACGCCGACTTTAAATGTCAAGGACGAAACGTGGAGAGAGTATGTGAATTTGGCTGCAGGGGCTGAGATTTTTCAACCCTGGGACCATAAAAACACAAAGTCCTGATGGACAGAGAGTGAAAAGTGCAAGGACATGATCTTCCACTTGTTGGATCTGAAGAGGAAACATAAGAGATACCGTTCTCTTGAGCCGTCAACCATTCATTTCAAACATCAAGTGACATTTACAGCAAACAAACTGCATCTGATTTGTTTCAGTGCAGTGACTCATAAGTAGTATTTTCTTGTGACTTTCTCACCAATGAGCATCCTTGTGTTGTCAGCAGATTTCAGTTTCTAACAGCCTGTTGTGTTGCTCCCCAGCTGTGATTTTGCCTCCTCGCTGGAGGTAAAGGCGCCATATTCCCCAGCTAGACTATGAATAATGGCACCGTGAGAGGCGGACACCCGGGGAACCAAAGAATCTGACGAGATGTTGCTCCACACACACACGTTGTGTCAGCACTATTATTTGAATCGTCTGTTTTCAAGGCATCGGCCCCTGTTGTGTCTTCACTGCATCGTGACTCAAACAGTTGAAGGTGTTTTTCTCCAGTTTTACACAGTTTATGCTGCAAAACTGAATTGAAATCACTTTACAGGAGTGATTTTGCTCCTATGTCACGTGTGTTTTCAGATTGGTTGACGGCTACTGGGAGTGATTCACGCAGTGTTAAATCAGTACAGAGAACTGCCGATATTTCAGTATCTAAAGGTGCCTGATTCCAAGAATACTGTCTCGTCTCCAGTCGTAACACTACTTCCCCATCATGGCATCGGTGTGCTAAGCCCTGAAAACATTTGTTTGTTTAGACCGTTATAGGTGGATATATCACTCAACATAATAGGATGAAGTGTGATTATCCTCATTTAATTTTACTCCTCCTTCTTCTATTATCCCCTTAAGAGGTCAAAGGCTTAGGAAGGGGCTGTGCACAACACAGGATGGCTTCAGTGCTGCAGCGTTAACCACAGACCTATAATCTCTATAGAGTTTTAAAGGAGGTTGGGCACTAATTAGACAAGCAGTATTTCACCCTGATAGCAGACACCGAACTTGTCTGCGAAAGAAAGCTGATTTCAGAGGAGGAACTAAAGCTGTTTCTGTGTGCAAATGATTGTTGACTGAGAGATCTGTCGACAAAAAGACGTTTACACTTGAAAAATTTGCAAGTTATTTTATTTCACCTTTAAAACAGTTGAAGTGTTAATCAGAAAGAATCTGCTTTGAAATACTGCAATATGCTCTGTTGAAAGTCTCTTTTTAAGAATAGAGATTTTTTAAAATATATTTTTCATGTTTGCAGGGATTTCAAATTTTCTGCTTTTACACAATTTCAGCTCTTTAGAAAGGAAAGGAGATTTCTACAGGAATCCACGAGAGGTCTGCTGTGCTTTGCTGTGCAGGAAATTGAACATTCATTCTTTCCCCTTCTAAGAGACTAAATTACTATCAAATCCACAAACAGCAAAAAGAACAGACAATCACACCAGCTCCTCACCTTGCATAAAGACACACAATAAAGCAGCTTGCACACATTCTCTTTAGAACAAAAAAAAAACAAGATCTGCAACGAAAGAGTAGATGAAAACATTTTGTTTTATTGAATGAAACATATAATAACCCATAAAACAGAATATTTACAAAACAAGCGCCATGCAAGGCAGAGAGCAGCACCTCCACTATGATCTCCAGTATGAAAAAACATCAGTATCGGTTCTCTGGTTTGATCCCGTTTAAAAACCGAACTTCACAAAAAATACTGACGAGCAAAGTGCAGATGCACACATGACTGGTTAATTATAGGCGCATTTTACACAAGAAAAGAAAAAATAATAATAATAACAATAAAACTCAGAACGTTAGACACACGAAGTGCTTGTGTTCACCAACAAACAAGGTCCAAACAAAACTAACCTTTTGGATGAATAGATGTCCAGTATGAGAGGAAGGAGCCTACTGCAGGACGTCCTACAAATTACTTTAACCTTATAAAAAAAAATAAATACACTGAAACCATTAATGGCAGAGAGAATCTATCTAAACTGAGTTATAATACTGAAAAAATGCAGCATTTTTGTTTGTAATAGCAGCTCTAAAAAAAATATATGAAAATCCAATCTACACATTAAGAACTAGATTATTGGATCCTCCCAGCGTTTGTCTGTATTGATCCAGCCAGTCTCTGAGCTCTGAGATCCGGTACCCCTCCGGTCCTCTGCCTCCCTGGTAAACTATCTTTCCCTCCTGCAGAATATAAAGTCTGTCAAAATAAGCTCCGTACGCGGCGTTGGAGGAGTTTTCCATGCTGTCCACCACCACCAGGCAGCCGGGCACCTCCAGGCGCATCAGCTGCGCAGCGCTCAGCCTGTCCTCCAGACACCGGTGTTTGGGGATTTGATACGGCGCGTCAGTGCTCACCCAGCCGTCGGAGGGATGCGCTTCCTCGATGTACACAACTACAGAGTCTGCAATGTCTGCGTTCTGCTGCACGACCCCCTGGAAAGCCTTGAGGCGCGCCATGAACGGCGGTCAGGTGCAGCTGCCAAAGTTGAGGATGAGCGGTCTCTTGTCCTTCGCGTAGTCGAGGATCCGGCTGCGCCTCTGATCCTCCAGCTGAACAACTTCGGTGTTGGGCGCTCCGTGTCCGAGATGCGCCGCTTTCAGGAAGTCCAGTTTGTGTCCGTGCCAGACTGCCTTGAGGGACTCCAGGCTGAAGAGGCGATTGGAGTCCGATATGCACAGAGGAGGATCAATAGCATCGCCCTCCTGCTCCTTCATCCTGAAGAAAACCCTTTTCCTGATGCATAGAAAGTCCAGCAGCCAAAACATGACAGCTGCCACCAGAAAACGGGGCAGCAGGACTAAACAAACCACTGCATTTTTAATGGCCTTAATAGTATTCATTATCACTTTCGGATGAAGGGTCCTGCGCTGTGCCACGATCTTGTGGGTTGAAGTTGGGTTACTTGCAACTTCCCCTCTTTTTATAGCACCGGCAGATTTGAATGAATCACACCCCGCCTCCAAACTGGGGCCGAGGCCTCACATGGTGGGGATTACCTTCTGTCAACTCCACAGCTTTGAGTCACAGCCAAAATCCAAGGGTACGGGAGAGGATGCACCACAGCGGTGCGTTAATTAGGCAGAGTCCGACATATTTTTGAAATCGTCAGACTGTTAAAACTGATGTCTAAATCCAGTGGTCTGCTTCTGAAAAGTTAAGTAAGATTGAGGGATTAGAGGGGAGGTATGGAGCATCAGTAATGCCACATGAAACAGCACATTTTAAGAAATATGGAGGGAAATTAGCACTCTTTTCAGCTCTTTAGAAGCCAGGTCACAAGATTGCAAAAAAAGTAAGAATTTATTTTTTTGTGTGTGAAAAGTTACAGTTTCCATTAAATGGCACAAATATTAGGACAAGACACGTTTAAAACTGAAGACACAAACTTTTGCCAAATCAAGTAATGCCACCGGCGAATTGTGAAATCACATATGATCACATTATTCCTGTTTTACACTCTTTACACATTCAGCATGTTTTAGAAAAGATTTTAAGATTTAGTTGATTACTTTTACAGCCCTTAATAACTTCTTTCCCAGCTATTTCTCTGACTTCTTAGCACCAGTACATAATTTTAGATCTGCTGCACTTTGAGGCTCTAATAGTCTGGGATGACCTGCCTGAGGAAACCAGATCAGCTGAGTCACTGACCTCCTTTAAGTCTCTTTTGAAACCTTACTTAACAGTTTTTCCCCCCAAAACCCGAGCTTTGAACTGTGTTTTTCCTCATCTAAAGATTGTTGTTTTTAAAAAAAAAAAAAAAAAAAACCCTGATAGCTTCAGCTTGCTGCCTGCATGAAGCACTTTATAACATTGATTTTAAAAAGTGCTCTATGAATAAAGATTACCATTATGTAGTACCACACACCTCAGTACATTAATTATGGATTTGGACTTCATTTGTGTTTGTGGAGTGGAACAAAACCAAACATCAGCTTCTTTCTGTGGCTAGAAATCTCCAGATGTATTTTTTGTAAAGTCAGCCAGAATCTTTTGAAAACTGTCCTGGCTGGTGTTTGAAGACTCGTAAAACTTTAAAGAAGTTTGAAAACAGTCTCTGTTGGTTGCTTATAAGGTGTTTGAGGAGTTACTTTCTCAGCACAGCCAACCGTTTCTCAAAATACTGTCTTATGAACTCATAAATTCAGTTGAGGCTGCTTCTTTTGCAGTGCCACAGTAGGCTGGACCCTAACCAGGGTCACAGTGATAATATTTAATGAGAGGAACAACATTTAAATATGCTCAATAATCCCCCAGACAGGCAGCCATGCACTTCTGTCTGAAATATGCATTAAAAATTTTAATCATAATGAGATGGTTGAAAGATACTGATCATTTAAATTCACACACTGAAAGCCTACACTGTAGTGCACACCACTCCGTTCCAAACAGAGCTCACAATTCATCCATAGCAGCAAAATGAACCAAAACTTAGGACAAAGGAAAAAAAGGAGAAGAAAGAAAAAAACACCAGACACCAGACAGAAAGTGTCTCATTTACAGCTGATGAGTAGATAAACCCCATTAACCTCTCCTGTAATTCCACAGAGTCAATGATACGCCTGCATCTTATGAAAGTTGCCCATCAGGGTGAAACATCTCCACAACACTGGGTCACAGTCAAGCCTTCACAAACTGTTCCCATCGCCAGAAGCCAAAACCGTCAGGATACTGGCCACTTTTTTATAGGCAATACGTCACTGATTTCAATGACTTTCTTTTGTGGCTTGACCTGCAGCAATCTGAAAACTGCCTGTGAAGAGATTCCCAGTATCATCTAATCACTGCTGGCTGCAAGAACTAAATCCATGAAAGTGCCACTATAAGGACTACAAGTTCTAATATCCCGTTGTGCTGCAGTTCTACATGCTACTACTGCTCTACTGCATCACATTACTTAGAAATGTATTAAAACTAGAAGAAAATTTGTGATTTATGGGGATTACATCACTGCTGACTGTGATAGTTTTAATTTGCTCAGAAAGTGAGAATTTTATGAACGTTATCCTGTCACAGCTTTATGATAAATTCCTGAACATCAGAACATTCGCTAGCTAGCATGCGCCATACAATATGCATTAAAATAAACAGTCCATAACAGTCCACTCCAGCTCTGCATAAGGTTGGGATCTGTTAATGTTCCCATCAATTTTTGATGGGACACTTTTTCTTCTGATGCTATATCAATAATAAAATTTCACTTCAGCCAAGACAGAGGAAGCAAGAGAGGAAGAAATAGGGCTGGGGAGGAGAAGACAGGATTAAAAAAAAGAAACTAATGGGACAGGAGAGAAGAGCAATTGTCCTTCCAAAGTTTATTTGTAATATGTTTTTAAAAAAAGACATATAATGCAAAACACAACAAAAAAGCAATTTCCAAAACAATATCTGGACATGCTGTTATATATCAAAACCTACATTTCTGTTCACATGATTAGTTAGTTTTGTACTTTATTAAATCCCTAATCTCTGCCATTGCATATAATGACACAAAAAAGTCGAGTAATGTAATACAAAACCTCCAGCAGACTTGGTCTCCGTCATGACTACAGCTTTCCTCCCATTCCAGCAGTTTTTTTATGACAAGTTATGACATTTAAAACTATTGGTTGCACTGAGGGTTTCATTGTTTTTGGGCCTGATGTCTGATAGCTAGATAGAGGAGTATCTACAGTACGACAACTTCTTGATTCTGCGACTTTGTGCAGCTTTGTACAGAAACACAAAATAAGACACAGTGCAGACTGAAAATGAAGAGTGTGAAATGACACCTGTTGAACACTGACAGTAAGTAATGGCCTATTTTATATATTTATAAAGCTTTAGCTACTTTACAGATTTTATTATACTTATGATGATGAACAAGACAACATGATAGAGACTATACATAATTTAAGTACAATATGATATATATTTTGTGATAGATATTTTCTGTAAAATCAATGCAGAAACTTTTATGCATAAGATAACTAAATGAGAATGGCTGTTTTGGACAAATACAAAAAAAATAAAGACTTTAAATCTATTCTAAAACAACATGGGTGATTATACTTTCTCCATGATTTTTTTTGCTCACATTTTGCCTCATTTTGCATTCTTGGATCTTATTTTCTGAAAACAATATCAGCAGGGCTTCCATTATCTTTTTAAGTATTCATCCCTGCAGTCCACATCCCATCAATCATAGACTTTCAGTGCATCTTAAAGAAATGAAAAAAAACCTTCAGAAAAACTCTTAGACATACTGTAAAAACTTTATTTAAAGAAACTGATAGAAACATCTGATAGCACTTTAGAAATCGCCGCTTTCAGCAGTTGAACGTAAAGGAAAACATACAAAACTATTGATCAAAACCACATTTTTGTAGATTTAAACAAATAGATACTGACTGAACCTGAATCAGATCCGTCACACTGACATTCTAGGCAGGATTTGCTTTTAATAACACAAACTAGCAGCGAACACACGTTAAAGTACAAGTCAGTTTACTGTTTTATATATAAAGAAACAGAGAACTGAAAGAGACTGACTGCCCATGTTTCCTCTGAAGTCCTGTCTATTCTGATTAAACTTTTGCACAGCCTTTTTGGAAATTAAATCTAAAACAACCCTAATCTGATGTGGACTAGTTGTTCTTATTTGGTGTGATGTTTGTGGAGTGTAAGCTTGAGTTGAGGGTATCACAGACCCAATCTGTATGTGCGTCATCTCCCCCCCATTCTATGTTTATCTCTTGCTTTCGTGATAACTTTCATTTGTCCTCTGTTTCTTTAGCTGCTTTTAGCTTCAAAAACATTGCAGGATGAACATTTTCATCATGTACTGGTAAGTTTCTTTTCCTGCATTGTGCTGATTGCCTACTGCAAAGGCTAAAGTTATATGTACAAAGCACAAGTAATTTGGTAAGAAAGCTCCATTATTCTCATAATAAACTCCATATTTTACATGCTGGCAGGCAAAGCTGGACATTTTCCCAGCAGCTACCACCTACTGTGTACCATGTATGTACTGTATGTATTGCGAAAAGTTCCCCTTTGAATTCACAAGATTCTTTTTTCAAAATTTCCTGAGGTCAGATTAACTGAGATGGGTGTTACACAGTTAAACACAGTTACTCGATAGGCGTGTATGTGTGTGTTAATTTTACTTTTTGTTTATGGCCACAGTTATTTTTCAGACCTAGTGTAATGAAATATTACTAAAATCATTTTTCTTTGAATGTCAATGCCTCATTGCTCATACTTGCTGAAATAAATGGTCAAAGCAAATTGCCATGGAAAGAAACCAATAACTTTCATTACCTCCATTACTGATACTGTTACTACTGTCTCTGTCAGTGGTGTTAATATTAAAGCTACTGCTACTGCTCAGCATTGTTAAGGCTTAACATCAGTAAAGAAGCTTTGTAAAAGTGTGTGCCTCAGGATTCAATCTAACAAGGTCATATTAGTTATAAAAGTGCAAACAGCACCATTTTGCAATGGTTGCCAAGTGTGCCACATTCAATAAAGAGACCTATTGTGACTAAAATGAATGCAGCATTTGTTGTTCTTCATTTTTGTTGCATCACACTTAGTAGAGTTGCAGCTGAGAATTTTCAGAACAGGTTCAGTAATGTCAGTGTCACCAACTGATCATTATAAAGCAGTTATTTACTGTTCTGATTTGGTAGAATTTAGAAATTGGCATTTATTTGTTGAGGTTTTTGTGAAGGCCCTGATGAATAGGACAAGGATAATTTCAGTATTTTAAGATTCTCCAAAGTGTCTCTGATCCATACAACACAAAGGCTGTTGCAGCTGTTAATGATTAAATCTGGTGGTGTTTTTTCCCCCCCAAAAAGAACTGTCAAAAATTAATCTGGAGAATTAATTAAGAGTTAATATATAATGTTTTGCAGCAGTTTTGTGGAAAAATAATGAAACAATAGAACGCATATTTTGAATCATATTACTGAATTAAAGTAAGATTCAGAGGTACATTTGTTTCATCAGAGAATAAGCATTCAGTAAAATTATCACAAGCAAAAGAAGAAAGTTTCACATTATCCAAAAATGCAACACTAAGTAATTGTTACCGAATCAAATTTTGATTTCAAAACTACGTTAAAAAAAAAAAGGATACTGAATTGGCAACTGCAATAAAAACATCTGAATCCCTTTTTTTCTTTTTTAAGCCAGCGATTAACTCCCTCTGTGGTAAAGCAGTGACAACACAGCTATATGTTAGATGATGATATTGATACATGAGGATCACATGTATCCTCATCAGATCTATGTTCACACAGGGATTAATGTTAATGAGTCAGTGTCAGGTCGTGCGTTTTGGAGGATGTTCTGTTCAAAATCTCTCTGTGCTTCACAGGGATTCAACATCTGGTCATACATATTAGCCATTAGTGGCTTCTTGCCATTTATGGGTCTGGTGCACTTATTCAACAAAAGCGTTCCAGTTCTGGTGAGCACATGGTATACTGGTTAAGCGCTAATCTCCTGTTACAGTAAATCCATGTCATATTTGACTGCAGGGCGTCTGTAAACCAGACACGTAGAGAAGATGTCATTTGTCTCTAGGTCACAGCAGCGGTGATGATTCAGACAGCAGACGACGGGGAGTCGAGCAGTAATTTGATATCTCTGTCTGAAGTTTGTGTTGCTTCGTCAGCCTAACTCAAACATTTTTCACATCGTCTGACAGGGACGAGAGAGTGTGTGTGTCAAAAATGGTCAAACCAGTTTATAGTGATCATGTTTCTACGTTTAGATTATACACTCAGTGCTTTCTCATGACAATTACAGTGCTTGGTTTCTGTTGAAACAGCTTCGGAGAGGTGCTGGTGGCTGTGTTTAATGGTGCCATTTATATCAGAACAGATAAATAACAGGAATATATCTATATATTGCGTAACATTTCAACCATGCTCCAAAACCACTGCAGGGAAATGAAACATTATAACCTTGATGGAGGCAGGATTCATTGTGGGATTAGACTGCGTTAACACTCTACTCAGTTATGCTTCATTCTCAGCTTTCAATTTGTTTGGCATTTTCTGCACCATGTGTTTCTTTAACAATTAATGATGTTGACGTAATAAATCTTTATTAAACCATGACTGCAAACATATTATGCTTGACAAATCAAACATCACTTAATCTAGCGTCTTAAATGTGATAGTTTCTATTATATTATTTGACTTATTTCATAGGATTCATAAGATTTGGATTATAGATCAATGGGTCAAACAGGCTCAAACAAACCAGTTAAAGATGTCAAACCCACTTAATATCAAAGAAATTATATTTGGCATTAACAGTGATATTATGTGCCTAGAAATCATTATTACTTAGCTTGTTCTATTGTGTTCAGCTGCGTGTGCACAGCAGCTTCCGATCAAACTTAACGTGAACATAATGTTTGACTTTACACCAGATAAATGAGGACTTGTGCTAATAATGCGTCTGGTATGCTTCACAGCTACAAGTCCTGCATGTGATGACAGACTGCTTCTCTATGAGGGCATCTCATTTAGTGGGAAGCAGAAACATAACTGTGATGCGTCGAGCAGCTGACTCATCGTTCCTCAATCTGCCATTCTCTTTTTTATTCAACATTTTTAACAAATCCGTCGTCTTTTTTGTCCTTCACTTCTTCCGCTTCGATGCGGTTTTTCCCCTCCTCCAACCTTCCATTTTCTTCTCTCCCCTCCGCCTCCTTCCCTCACCGCACTGATACTTTATTAACACTCCATTATCTAAACCCTCTTTACTTTCTCACAGCAAGAAAACAGAAGTGTTTTGATGAAAAAAGAAAAAAAAAGGCTCACCTGCTGTGCCTAAATTTGCTTTGAAGAATTACACTTTTGTTGTTGCGGCTGAAAACCAGAGATGAATTCTACCCTACGTGCCTTTTACCTTCTATAAACTTTGCTGGATTCTTGGCAGCGGCTGCCGGTTCATCTGAGGACAATGCAGATCTGGGAAAACAGCCCCTTTTTTCTGCTGCTTACTTATTGAGATGGCGGGGCTCCAGAAACCACAACTGATGGAATATCATAAAGACTAACCCACAAAACAGATTTATGATAAGTTTTGATGCTGGCTGCATCTCTTTCAAGTCACTGATACCTCTCTCCTTGTGGTGAATAGAACGGAGGATAAGAATCTACCTCTTCACCATTCTCCGCTTCACCTTCCATGACCCCATCTAAATCAAAGAGCACTAGTGTCTGCGCTCAACTTGAATGAACTGCTGTTGTCTGTCCCGTGGGCTGTTTGTAGCTCAGCAACTAGCGAGCCAATGAGGAGTGAACTAACGTGTTATAATAATCCGTTTCATCTTGCTGGTCACATCGTTCACAACACGATTCACAGTAGTATTTTAGTCTCGCCATTTCTTTTAATAACAGACCAAGAGCCACTTTTATCACATTTTCTGCAGAAAAGAACATTGTGAAGATACAGCATATTTACCCATTGACCTATTTTACACACCGCATTCTGTAAAAAAAAAAAATCTGGATTTTGAAATTGCTATTCTCTCTGTGACTGTCAAGGAGTCACTGATACTGTCACTCTATACAGCCCGTGACTTTGATGGCATTGTGATGTCTCTGCAGCGTAGCCAGAGGGTTCATGCTAGTGTTTCAGATATACAACCTGTCGAAGTTCACATGATCAGGTGTTGCAGCTTTAAGATAATAAAAAAAAGGAAAAGATGGCAAACCTATTTAACAGAAACTTCAGCTGTAAAGGTGAATTCAAGGGACAGACACCCACTGACACAAATTTACTCTAGGTGCTATGAACTGAGGCTACGACAAGTAAGTGCAATTCGAAATGATTTTTGCAGCTTTGTGCTTACCGTTTTATATACAGATTAGAGAGACGAAAAAGAGGGAAACTGGAGGGAAATAGCAGAAAGAAATGAAGCTCCTGCAGAGTTCTGAGATCAGTCAGGGCATGTATTAAACACACACCCAACCCACAGGTTGTACAGACATCTATAGTTAACTGCAGCTAATGTATGCACAGCCGCTATGGTTGCTGTCTGGGGCAAAAAAAAACCTCAGACTGCACAGAGCATTTATATAGTATGTGGTTGAATAAATCAACACACCAATCTGAACATACCAGAATTGCCTGCAGGTGGCTCCAGTATCAAAATTGCAGCAACTATTACTTTCTTTGCCTGTAGGTGGTGCACATCTGCAAAACTGCATTTTTCGTCAACGAATAAAAGCTAAAATGTTCAAGAAATGCAAAAGACCTAATCCCTGGTTTAATGCAATGTCTGATTCAGTGAGCTGTTGCACATGTGGACTTAAACACTGCAGATTCCTCATCAGTAATAGATTATGTTGCACTTACAAGAATCACCTTACATTCAGTAACTATATTCGTCAGTCAGTAATGTTATTTGATGTTCCTGGTTCTTGGAAAACACAGATTGATGAACTAATCTCAATGAGAAGCAGCAACAAAACAGCTGAGACAAACACCGAACGTGCATTCAGCAACCTGCCATGATAAAAGGCTGATGCTAGATCATTTCAACCAAACTAAAAAACAACAAACTAAAAGGGATGGTTAAGTTTGGAGCGTGTTGGGTCCAAAAGCAGAACTCATCTAATCCAACACCAGTATTTATAATAGTTACTGTTAATCTAACACTGCTGTGAGTCAAGCAAGGTGGATGTATATTAAGGTTAGTCTTAGTTAGATACAAACAAATGATTCTAAATCATCCTCTAGATGTTTGCTAAAGAAATGTTAATGTATTAACGTTCTTCATGTTAACCCAGACAGGAAACTGTTGGCTATTTTAGTGAGCAAATGAAGGACTTTTGTTCTGAATGAGTAACTGCTATGACAATACAAGGTGAGCAGGATGAACAGAAAGAGAGCGAAAGATAACACATACCGTGTATACTAAGGAGAGTTTGCCTGTTAGTATCACTGCAGAGGCGAGGGACACGGACACCGAGTCTTCTCCACTAACCTCGCCATGGACAAGAATAGCACCTGTAACCATGGCAACCGTACACAAATAGGGTGACACATGTTGCCTCAAAATGCTGAGGAGATATAAAAATGATTAATGTCACTGAGGAAAACCAGACTGAATCTATTTTTAGCTTACTAAAACTAACAAGTGACTAAAATTCAACAAAAAACATTTTCATCAAAAGACTAAACAAAGATCAGATGCTCATTAACACCGATTTGCTCTTAATTTTCTTTTTTTTTTAAATTGCAGCAGATTTTCCTATGGTGCATTTTCAAGAGCAACTGCAGAAGCAAAACTGCTGGTGTTGCAGCTGGAGTTGATTCATTTGTCCTCAGAGTGGATTCTAATATTTCACATCACTGTCGTCATCTGTGATCCATTTTCTTTTTAATATTGCTGCATCAAGGTTGTGTCACGACTGGCTCAGGGCTGGACAAAGGAGAGGAGACCACACATGAGTTGTAGCTAAAAATGTGTTTATTTTACAGAATTTATAAGGGAATTGGTACAGACAAGCTAGAGAGAGAGAGAGAGAGAGAGAGAGAGGGACTGGCCGGCTGCCATCACCTTATTTAATGGAGCCAGACCAGGTGAGCTGAATCGACCCTACCCAGTGGACTCCTGCAGGGATAAACCTGTGCAGAGGCTCATCGCAGTTGAATTAATGCCCTAATTATTTTGTTTTTACATCCTCTTAACGGCACAGCAAGTCAGAGTAGGATAATTCTGTTCTTTGTATATCTCGCTCGATCCCTCAGATAAATATTTGGGCAGACACAGGATTGAGAGCAGTGAGCATAAATGGATGATTATCTTGTTTATTATTTATTGAGATGGAAAATCTTTAGGTGCATTTTGACTTGACCTACATGTTTTTCAACTCCGACTATAGCTCATCTGGGGTGTATTTCTTTGATTATTCATTGAATTCATAAATATTTGCGAAACTGTCGACAAGAAAACTTCTCGGAGACATTCTATCTGCAGTTTGGGGGATTTCTGGCAAGGCTTCACATGAGCGAGCGATTCCAGTTGTCTGTGCCCTTATTTGCACTCTCTGAGTAATGATGATGGTGAGCATGTCGCAGGATGTCCTCATGTGGCTTCTTTCACTGCTGCCTGTTTGAGCTTATTAGTTAGTGCCCGTCTGTACACTCATTGATGCCAGTCCTCAGGACAGATGGTGGCAAGACAGGGTGAGTGAGAAAACCTCTGACACACTCCCTCTCTCTCTCCTCTTCTTCCCCCTTTGCCTCTATGTCTCTCGCCCTCTGAAGAATTCACAACTGCCGTAGACAATTTTCTTTATGATCTATCGCACGATGTTTGCCATTTGTGGGCTGTAATTCTGATAGTGGAATAGAAGCAATGGGTGCTTTTAAAACCAGCTTTAACTAGGCTACTTGTGGGATAATTCTGCTGCAGTGAGAGGGGATTTATGCATAAATCAGTTTTCACTGTGGCAACAGTAAAGTCTGTGACTGAACACAAACTACAGACCACAGTGTTTGTGGGGTTTTTTTTATACCTGGTACAAGGGCCTCTTTTTGAAACAATTTCCTGTATTCCTTCTATGACATGTTTGAAGAGCAGAAAAGGTTAATGTGAGGTTTATGTGTTTACCAAAAACCAAATCCCCAGGAGGAGAATCAAAGCACTGCTGTCCTCATAAGGTCATTGTGCACTCAACAGTGTTTAATAGGATGTGTTTTCTGCCCTGAGTTGTCTCTGCGGGATACCGCTAAAGCAGTGGGACAAACATCAACTGGCAGCATTTGTGATGCTGGACAGGAAGGTGAAGCAAAGCACTGATGGCTGAGAACTTCAGGCGAGCTGAGGGCAGAGTAACAAACTGAGAGACAGACATGTTCATGACAGACTGTGAAACACTATTGTGTGTAAAGGGTTTTCTCACCCTTGAAAATTACGCCAGTGTCTGGACTGATAACTGCAATGTCTTGGATAAGCAGTTTTTTTCAGATACATGTTGCACTAAGATTTTTTATCTCGCATTGTGCTCACTTTGACAGTATTATTCCACAGTATGACTGATGAACTCTTTTTTTTTTCTCATGTTGTTCTTATATACCAGTCATAAATGTACATTTGATCCTAAGGTGATCAAGTGCTAACTATGTAATTAACAGATTCCTCCAAAACCTCCAGGTTTTATAACTTATCTCCACTAATCCATGTGGGTCTCCTTCTTTCATTTTGTTGAATTTGGGAAACATTAATGTTTTAAAGTTAGAATTTATTCCAAAACAACTAATTCCCTATATGCAATAATAAACTGAATGTTCTCAGGAATCTGTAGTGACAGAATACTATATGATAATTATGCAGAAACGAGATCCAGACATTATTTCCAGTTCAAATCATGGAAACACATTTTATGTTTTATTACCTCAAATTCTATAACTATAATTTTTAAAGAAAAAAACAGAAAAGAGGTTATTTTCTTAAGAGACATTGTGAAAAAATACACAATTATTTGCCCTTTTCGGGTTATAGTCGATTCTAACTGTGTCTAAAACATTAAACAGAAGTTATTAAGCCTGGATGTATGTGTTTATTAGGACATCTAAGTTACATATTTGACCATGTGAGAGGCGTAAATGTAATATAAGGTCTCATGATCTTATTTGTGTTATTGGTTTAACACTAATAAGTAAAATACAAAAAACTACAAGCATACTTTATGAGTGTCTTTCCTGCACAAGAATGTTGCCAAATATTTCCCCATTTCTTGGTGTCATGCATGAATTATCTGTGCTAGCTTGCAGTGGAAACAGAGCACCATAAATAAAGCTCTAATGCTGTACAAAAGGCTCATTTGAATGTAAGCAAGCAAGATAATAACATGTTTCAATTTTACAGAAGAAGGGCTTGCAATAACATGATTGTAAGTCAGCACGAGAATTGAAAGAAGTGCATAGAAGAGGTGATTAGAGAACTGCAAACATTCAGAATTCTCAGTTAGATTTAATTTGTTTCCCCTGTGTTGAGCAAAATAAGAGAGTTTAATAACCCAATACAAACTGAGTTGATTTACTGAGTCCAGCTGTATTTGAATTGTCACATTTCAGGTGTTCAGTTCAGATTTATTTATGCTCAGTATGGAGCGAGAGAAATTATTTCCTCCAGGTATTTCAGAAGATGTGTTGATTTTTTTTTACAGGCTATAAAGTAAAGCCAGGTATATAAAGGATTTTCACTTTGTTGTTAAATATTACTTAATTTAACCATCATCCGCAGTTCCGAATTGCATTTTTTTTTCTCCATCTCCCACCTATCTGTCTCGTTTTCCTTATTTTCCCCTTTCTCTCACCAATCTGCAACTACACATCTCCTCTCTCCCCTGTAACCCTCCTCTCCTTTTCATTATTGCCTTGGCTTTGTAAGACCCCCTGGTGAATCCTGGCATCACACTCCCATTTCAAAGGAATGAAAATGCAGCACTGGTCTGTGCCATCAGTTTGCTCTGCTCCCCCTTTCATCTGCCTGGACCTATTAAGACAAGAAATGCGAAGCTCTGCAGCAGCTCCCACATGAATCAGTCTAAGCCCCCCAGTGGGAACGTGTGCTGGTCATTTCAGGTCCCGTTTCAGACCAGAAAAAAGAGAGCGAGAGATTAAGTTACAGCAAGTATGAGAGGCAAGATAGTGACAGAGGGACAACAGGGGGAGGTAGGAGGGGGAAAAAGAGGGCATGTGGTCCGATTTTTGAGGGCACTGCATGTTGCTTTTTTGTCCCTATTTTCTAAGGACACTGTGTACCATAATAGGTGTATGTGATCTACCAGTTGGGTAGAGGAGGAGGAGGAGGCACTCAAGCATAACATGAAGCACAAATATCACAGAGAACATCAGCACTGTCACCTAGAAATTGTGTTTATATACTAATGTGTTTTCACAATTGTGTTGTGGTCACTGCTTGAATATGTCCACTTTAAATGTTTATATGACGAATGCCACAGAAGTTGTGTTGGTGGGTATTGAAACAGCAGCACTTTGACTGCAGGTTTAGTGTTCCGAGTTTTGTCTGTGGTCAAGTTTTAGGGAACACTTTGATTAAGCTTGAAGAAAGATTGTGGTCGTAAATGTTGATAGCTGCACTGTATTGTGAATTTTTTGTGTATTACATTAAGACCACGATCTGGCCAGTAAAGCTGGGATCAGCAGTCATGTTTTGGCGTCTTATCACTAATTTGTCAGCATATTGTAGTTCAAGTGGCCAGTCATTGTTCTTTTCAGGGAAAGGGCATTTCTATGGCTTTTGTGCAAATGCAGATGCACATCCTTTCACAGATGTTGGAAAGTGTGATTCAATGGGAGAAGATTTGGCAGGAAAAACTACTATTCTACCATTAGCATCAACTACCTACATTCCAAAGCAACCCCCCAAAAAAGAGGAAGGTTGACTTATCTCACCCGAGATACAGTCATGATAACTGAAGGCCATGTTAAGCTATGGAAAAAGATAGATGGCACGGCAAACTCCTGGTCAGCTTTTGGCAGTTGCACATATCCATATATATTTTTTTACTATAGAAATGTTTCTTTTTGTTGTTGCCTTTTCCAGATTTGTACCTAACCTAACTTTAACCAAGTGAGGTCCAGCCATGTAGGTTCAGAGAGCCCAGTATTACATCATATCATGCTCAGGGGCAGTGCAATCTGTACAGGGTGTCGTCTCACCATTGTTCAGATTAAGAAAACCCCCGAAAGCACCTGTTACCAAGAACCAGTACTTTACAAAGTGTTAAAAAGGTTTTTTTTTTTTTTTATTTCCACAAGTGGATTTTGTGTGCTGCAAAACTTTATATTTTGATTAAAAAAAATGCTAAAAATTTGTCATCAGTGAATTTTTTACTCATGCATTCACTATGATATATGCTATCACATATAAATAATGAAATATTAGTGGGATTACATTTCAATTAAAGCATATCTGCTGTTGAAAATTTGTTGTTTTAAAAATAATATAAATGGGACATGATTGTGTACTCAGATGCAAGGCTAAAAAGACAAGTTTAAAAGCGACAACTTTTAAGAAAAGACTTTAACACAGCACTTAAAATAAAAACTGCTGGGTTATTCAGTCTCACATGTAAGCACATGGGGCCCTCGATAAGTTAACAAGCTAAGCTTAGGTAGCTCCCTAGATTGGAAGAACACAGAATGAATGGAACCTGAGCCATCCAGATTCATCCAAAATAAAATTAAAACAAAGGACAATATAGTTTAAGACTCTGGGCAATAGCGAAGCCCATTTTGTTTGTATTGTAAATTGAAAATAAGGCAAAGGCTGAGGTGTTTTGGATAAGGGCTTTGGTGCAATAAAGCGGAGGTTAAGAGGATTAAAAAGGAGAGCTAACTGGGAAAGAAACAAGCAAAGAGTCTACAAAAAGATGCCTGTATAGGCTGGAGAAAAAGTAGCCAACAGAGCCCAGGAAATCAGCGCGGGGTTCTTAAAAAGAAATTGTTACAGCACTGTTAATTTAGGACTATGCCTGCTGTTGAAATACATACAGTGGAGAATCGGAGATAGGAGTGTAATTTGAATATAATCATGTTCATCCACTAGATACCATCAATACAGAAAGCATCTAAAAACAATTTGGCTGATTTCAGTGAAAGATGGCTTTAAAAGACCAACAATGTTTGAAACACATATGTGAACTGATTCTGTGAGATTTTCTGGCTAAATAACATAATTTCACTAATGTCTCCTTTTATTCTGAGTAAGGCCTATCTTTATTTACACCACTATTCATGACAATGTAATCACAGGCCTTTCCAGAAAGGAATTTCTAAGGGGTTACGTACATTGTAGCTGTTGTACACCTACACAAGACCACAAAAACTGTGACTGGTCAGCTTGGTATTCTTGTTTTCTCCTGTAAGGTTTCAGTGTGGATTGAAGCTGTTTACAATAGAGATGCCATTAAACATGTTGAGAAAGCCTCAGCTATCCTCTTCTTTACAGAAACTCACATATATACTTTCTGCTTGCAGTGATTGCCACTCTTTAAAACAGTGAATTAAATAACGTAAACTGATGGATTGCATTTCACTGCTTCATACTACTCATAAAGTAGTTTAAGTAGTTTAATTCAAGCATGATGAAGCTTAAAAATGCATGGACAGTGCATTCATCTTGTGCTGCGAATGACAAGTAAAATCTAAAGGTGAAACATACACCAAAACTATCCACGGCAGGAGTCTCTCAAACCCCGTATTTCAAGCATCAAGCTTCAACGTTTCACCACACGGTCAGTTTTTTCCCAGCAGTGGCAATGTGACTTTGTTTGTTGAGAAGAGCCCAGACAGCTGATACAGTATTTCACAAACTGTAAGACTAAAGACCGTGTAGCATCTTTCCAACAAGACTTGACAGAGAGAAAAAAATTAACACTTCACCAAGCATGAGTTTCAGTCTGGAAAAAGCTGTTGTCGGTGTCCTCTGCCTCCTACACAGGACTGAGAAACTTTTTGTTCAAATCATGTCCTGACAGTCTGGTTACATAAGGAGTCTACGCCGGGTCCACTTTCAATTTGCGATTCCATATTTAATGTGTTTGTGGGGGAGGTGAGAGGTTTTTAAAGGAGTAAACACCTACCTACGTACCAGTCAGCGTGTTAGAGCTGTCTGTTAGGCAAAAAGGCCATAAGGAAAGATGCAAACTCAGAAGTTTGAACTGCAGACTACTAAAACACTTAGAGACGATCATAGCCTGTTTTTACATGAAGAATGGTTGTTCAGAGTTGAGAAAAAGAGGATTCCCAATCGCCAGAAAGTGTTTTTTTTTTTGCCAGTTTTGTATTAATTCTAGAAGGAATTTGAATTGGCCTGTGTAGGCAGGCATGTTGAATGCATTTGTGGATGCTGTTAGCTTTTACTTTGGTGACAAAGGCAGAACAATATCTTCTACATTCTCACAGTCTTAGAGTTGTTGTCTTGTGTCAGTTTCCCAATTGTGAAATCAGATTTTAGCATCTCTAAACACATCTATTATACCTGCTATGGTTTGCCCCAAGTGCACTGATTGTTTGAGTAACAGAAGAAAACTGCCCATAAAACAAAACAGATACACTTTTTAATTTGGCTTTAAAGTACAAGAATGAAGGCCATGTAAGGTCATCATCATAAAATAAGCCCTGATAGGGTAAATTAAACCGCCAGTGATGAGAAGACAATAGAAAAACCTGGTTTGACCACATTTACACCTGGTATTAAAGCACTGTTTGAATCTAAATCTAAGTGTGATTGTTGTGTGACCAGGCCTGCCAGACCTCCAGAGGTGGTCTGGCTCAAACTGATCAGATCTCAGCCTGAGTCTGCCAGGTGTAATTTAATGCAGTCCCTACAATGTGTTTCTTACATTTTTAACAAAGTAAGCAGATAGGTCGTAACTCATTCGCATTTTAAAAAAATCCCCTCAGACCTTCGATTCCTTATCCGTGGCAAAGGAGTCGCAGCTGCAAACGCTGCTGTGGCACCAAATTGCTTTTCATTATTTCTGTTTTTCTTCTGCAAAAAAAGTCATAAAACCGAAGACTTTATGCCTCAAACTGAAAGCTGTAATGACCCACAAGGTTTCCCAAGTAGGAAGCAGAGCTGGAGTGACTGTGTCAGAGTGTCAGTCTTGCCCTCCTCTTGCTGCAATATTTCGCAGGAATTCTGATTGTGATGTCTAACTTGGTGAAAAGAACCATGCGCGCATCAAAATGTATGCAAGCAGAAATATCTGACAGCTGCATCCAAATGAAATCCAAGATCAATATTACTACAGCTGTTTCATTCAATTTATTGAGTTTTACACAGCTTGCTTGTATCTTATTTCACCTGTTAGCAAACATCTCCAAACACCAAAAACAGCAGATTTCATTTGGGCTGTTTAAACGATGGAACCACACAGTGCATGCATTAATACTCCACTCCATCACCTACATAAAAACAGTTGGATAAAACTAACAAAAATGTTATATTTCGTCACTATTTCGATGCCATTTTCCATTTGTGCCTCCTTCTTCTCTTACGGTTTATTGGCACCATTTATTTATCTTGAGACGCCTAATGTCTTATGTTTTTTCACCTGCATTTCAGTGAGCATCTATTGACACAAAAGCCTCGAGTTTAGTAGCAAAACCAAACACCACAGCACTGCTGAGTGCATGCGGAGTTTGAAACCAAACAAAAAGGAGCGCCCCACAACTTGGAGGAGGCAATTTCTTAAATTTGCAGCAAAAAAGATGGTAATCAAAGGTGCTAATACAGCTAATCTAAAAGTAATACAGGCATAAAGTGAACAGAAGAAGGCAACTCCATTGTTAACTGCAGTTATTTCATCCACAATTAATCAGCAGCTAAGATTTTGTAACACCGCTCCTGCACGCCTGAATGCTGCAGCCACTAATTACAACACAGCGCGCTGAGGGGAACAACGTAATGACGTCACCGCGACTACTGGGATTGTCCGAACCTCAATAAAGCCAAAATAATGCAGGCGAACGACAGCTATACTATTGTTTTCATCTGGGTTACACTTTCATGATTGTGGCAGCCTTTCGTATTCTAATTACTGTTGAGATCATTAAGTTTTACACCCTTACCTTTGTTGATAGTTTTGTTGACATCATTTCTCTGATGAAAGTCTATTTTAATGATCAACGGTGAAGAGAAACTCACACCATGTCGTGTTTTTCATAAAGAACATCTGGATTTTAATCAGTTTCCTCAAGAATTACAAAGTGAAGGCTGCAAACCACTTCATGTGCTGTAATGTCTGACTGTGGCCTTTTGAACTGGGCAACTGAGTCAAACAGATGAGTGGGTTATCAGGTTTCGGTCTAAAGTGCTTTTGTGGATCATCAGTATCATCATTGATGTAGCAATACAAGCACAAGTCACTGGGTTTTAACGCTGTGATGCAATGCAGTATTTTTGGTTTTCCTGCTCCTTCTTTTACCCCGGTTGCCACGGAAATAAAGCCCCTTTTTAACATCCATGTCATCACTGCACTTTGCATTAGGAGTGAGATAACCGATGGCTTCACCTAATGTTTATACATAGGTGTGCTTCAGTGCCTGTTTGTGTCTGCATCTGCATACATGTGTTTCCCTCCTGATTGACTCCGTCCCCGTGTGCATCTCTGTCTGCAACTCTGTCTCGCCCTCCTCTGCTGTGAATTCCAAATGGCATTCCTCTCATATATTTAGACCTGATACGAGTCCAACTTGACACAGTCGCATCGCAGATCTTACTTGTTGACGTGCTGTGAGCCGGCGGGTGGCAATGGAGCAAAGCAAGCTAATGCTGAGGAGAGAAGAGGACAAAAAGAGAGGGGGAGAGAAAGACGGCAGGACTCAGCTGTGTATTTGCAGTTTCATCCACCCAAAGTTCAGATGAGGACAAACTCGTACACTCGCTGCCTTGAGATTAGCCACAGTTTTTAGCCACAGTATTTTTTGAGGCAGCAGACAGCAGAAAAGGGTGGATTTCCGCTGTACAAAATGCATCGCACCTCAAGTGCAAAGAACATTTAGCTATTTTTACATGAGATTACACAAGTCGGTTATTCAAACCTGCTCTTTTCGAACCATCTTGTCCTGCAGTGTATTACAAGTTTAGACTGAATATGTAGGAACCATAGGGGGACCTTTAGGGCGCATCGAGGATCAGAGCAGGCTAAAGAAGGAGAAGACATTCATCTGAGACAGAGACGCTTCTCCGTGGTAATTCAGTTGACACATAAATGGCTATAAGGCTATAGGCTTGGGGGAAGGATGGCCTGAACATAATGAGAAGCATGTAAGTGAGTATAATGAGGAGCAGAACGTATGTGGAGGATACGTGCTCAGCATGTGTGAGGGCCAGCGTATGCCTTAACAGGCTTATGGTAGACCTTGTTCCTTTCCCACAGGTTAATGCATCAATTCATATTTTTGCATCCACCATGCTGAGCTCTTTTAATGATGCACAAAAAGCGCTAAATTTTTAATTAATGTCCTTGCAAATGTTGAAGCTTAATGCAAATTGACAAAGAAAACTGCCATTCTGCATTCCAGCCTATGTTCCCTCCTATGTCTCTTACATTTATTGTGGACTATTCCAAGGTTTCCATAAAGTATGCAGTGAGGCCCTATTCCTATAGCCTACAGTATGAACCTCTCCAAGAATCTGGGGGGCTGTTAACCTAAAACAGCTTTCACTTGCCAAAAAAAAAAAAAAAAACTTTTCTGAATGTCAGCCCAACAGCTTGCCCTTGGAATAACCAGCCTGAGAGCCCAAGTGAATGAGAGACCATGGTTGATTTTCGCATTAGCCTTTCACCCAAAAATGTTCAGGTTTTCATCTGTGAGGTGAGTTGAGAAAAACGACACTGCCGACATGTGTGCTGCTGCACTCGCTTGTGTGAATGCCTTTTTAAAGTATTCTAGTGGGAGTTAGATGCTGTCAAATGAAAAACAAACAATGAAATATGCTAATTTGTTTGCAACAGCCAAGAAATGTGAGCCAAGAATACACTGACCTACTTGACAGAATAGTTTTCACAGACATTAGAGAACATTTAGTACTAAAACCTTCACAGGCATCTCTTCATTCATAACCAAAGTTCACTTACATGACATGCAGTAAATCTCTTCCACAACGGAGATGACAGACATACTGTGAGTCTCTTTTATCTTTTTTGTGAATTTACAGTAAATTGTAATGTCATGACGAGTCATGACTAATTGCTTTTACTGTCTGGGAAAAAGGATTTGCAAGAAACAGTGAGGGTTTCCTGAAAAGGAGCATGCTTTTGTGATTTGCTGTTGCATCAGCTATGTCTCAACTTACACTGTAGAAAAAGTGATGCATTTCCAGGACAGAGCTGGGACTAGTCAAGCTGCTGTTACTGGAAGAATCAGAGAATGGTTAACAACACTCTGTGACTCAGTTCAGCTGAAATAACACTAGTTGTGGTACAGTGGGGTTGTTGCTCAACAGCCAAGTCTGCTCTAAAGATGTGAGGTCAACCCGTGATTTTTTTCTTTACCACAAGGATTTACTGAAATGGCATGATTTTTTTTTTTTTAAAATCATCTTTTGTCTTAGATACCTTCTAAGAACTGATTCAGCTCATACCTTTTACAGCTTTTCAAAACACAGCCTTACATTAGGATGTATTCTTCTTTTCTTGCAAAATTCAATCTAGGTCAAAATTACACACATTCCATCCATGTTATCACTACTATACATTTTTATGATGAAAGACAGACAGAAAAGGACAGAAGTAGAGCTCAAATGCATATATATATATACTACAACCTCCTGGCTTTCAAGTGTCTGCCTACTACGAGAAGCAGTTCTTGGATGACAAGGGCGTATTTAATCTATGAGTTGGGATTAATGTTGGGGTCAGTGTGACGGCAGAGTTAAGATTACATACCATGCAGAGATGCACCAAATACAAAAGTAAGATTCTGGGACATTCTGAGCATCTATTGGCAGTCACCAAGTGACCTGACAGCATCACCCCGATTCGGTTTCCTTCCCCCGACTGGCAGTATGATTAGAATTGTACATAGCCTGAGATCCTCTGCAGAAGAACAACCCGCCTAAGGAGGTAAAGCTGACCGAGTCGATGCCATCTCTTAGCTCTGTTCTTGCACAGACTTACCATATTTTAAATCTGATACTGCATTTAGCCTATACATTTTCCACTTCCAGTTTATCTGGATTGTTATTGCGGGTGTAAATGCCTGCAAGCGTGATCAAAACAGCGAGACCAATTACCAAGAATTCAGGCAGGTGTAAATGCAAACTGTGCAGCATGCCAACTCAGGAACGCCTGAAGAAAGCTACATGTAGCTGCAGTGGCACATAAACAGAACACATGCAGCTGCATATTTTTCCATTGACTTAACAAATAAGTCACTCTAATTAACTTACGTTCTGGTGCAGTGTAGTACTGCAACCATTCTTCTTATAGTCACTAGGTAGCTGAAACTGAGTGACTGGATGAAAGTATACATAGAAACAAGAAAACACAGCTGTTCTTGGCAACTCCAAAATGCGCGTAAGATGAAATGAAAACCTGACCGTGGCCTGAGGTGGATTTTAATGAGGGGATCAGAGGAAAACAAATTGATTTTGCTCAACACCTTTTAAAATCTACTTGATGTCATTTTGCTTGTTATAGCCTGACCACCTCTTCAATCAGTTACCGGATGAAGAGGATTGAACCCAATTCACCAAATGAGTTACAGATCATTTTGGAGGTGAGAAAAGCCAAACAAAACACTTCCAGCACCTGGAGCACAGGCTTCACTTTGTTTCAGTCACAAATGAACGAGGTGAGACAAGAACATTTATAGGCTGACTTCATGAAGTCGATCCTAGCTGTTTGGATTGCATAGAAGAGAGATAAAAACGATAAGAAACTGAAAATGTGTCAACAAACCGCAGCATTAAAGAAAAAAAATGCATTCCAGTGACTGCTTACTGGCATAAAAATGACAGACAGGAAAATAAGTGATATCAAAACCTCAAAGCAACTAATTTCTCTCCACCAAGTCAGAACAATCCAACCCCAGCAGAACAAGCAGCATCAGGGTCTAGTAATCATATCAAAACACAAAACTCGTAGCAAACCCTCCTAGTTAGGCAGCTGAGAGCTGAAAATCTACCGTAAATGTTCTTGTCCATGTGCTTACTGGAGCCTGGGTTCAAAGCAAGAGCTTAATGTAATTCTCAAGCACAACAGGATTTGTATTAGTCCCAAAAGGGTCAGAGAGGTTAAGAGCTGCTAAGTAGTAGTGTTTAAATCCTTCCTAAGCTCAGCCACCACAATGCAGGGCCCCCCACACTCCTCTGGACTCAGTTCACCTCAGGGTGTGGTTTGGACAACTAGAAAGGCAAAGGGGAAGGTTGTGGCGAAATCATGTGCCAAGTGAGTTATTCCGAGTTTGCCTAAGAACATCTCATGCACGTACCATCAATGGCGAGTGCGGGGTTTCTTTGGTGCTGGTGTTTTGGTTTTGACTTAATTGTTAATTTAAGCTTGGTTACTAGAGCTCCTGTCACAAGGTCAGCTCTGGTCACACAGACTCCTTGAGCTTAGCTGCTCTACAGTAGGCTATCGCTGGCCGGTGTGACTGTTCTATCTGGCTGCCACCGATAACCGAAGGACTCCTGAAGGACTCCTCGACATTCTTCTGCATCTTATTTGCCCTAAAAAGCACAATCTCCTCAGTTTTTTTCAGTTCTGTTAACTAGCATAGCTGCAAATTGTCAACCATATGCACAGCACATCTGACAAACATTCACATGAACGCTCCTCATTTAAGAGCTGTAATAAGTGGCAGCCACAGCACATACAAATGAATTCCAACAGGTTTTCAGGATCTGCATTCATTTTGCTCTTCAAAATTGGATCATTGTGCCACATTGCACAGCTGATGTTTGCTGTAATTAAGGACAGATTAACTTGAGATGTAGATTTCATCAGACTTCGGCATCAGCCATGACAGGCACGATCACTGACATAATGAGGACTGTGACCTGGTTACTGCTCCGCATCTTCTGGCCAGAGGGTATCAACGGCCTTGCTTAAGAACATGATATAGAGCACCTTTAATACCTTCACAATTGCAGGAGATCAAATGAAAATAAGTCAATGGTGATGTTGAGGAAATAAGTACTACCACATAAGGAAGTCTTAACTTGATTATATAGAATAATGTCCAGACCAGCGGGGATTATTCTTCTCCGAAGGTTTTGTGCACATTTTAGAAAGCAGACCGGATCAAAGGAGGGCAATGTCGGTCAGTTAAGTCGGTTGGTGCAATTATTTGGCCCAGACTGAAATAACTGCTGAATGGATTGCTGTGAAATTTGGTGCAGACATCCATGATCCCCAGAGGATCCTGATGCTGGTATCCAGTGCTACAAACAGGTTAAAATCTCTACTTAGTGAGAGGTGCATTGTGTTTTCTGAACTGGGTCTTTGAAATACTCCTCTCGTGAACTCCTAAACATGATCCCAATTAAGAGCAGTTACTCTTGAGGTTAAGTAGAACTTAGAATGATTAAAGTTAGACAGCCAAGTCCTCTCTTGTGGCGCCCTCATCAGGTCAAACCTATAATAAAAGTGGGGCAAAATAGTTTTGCCCCAGTTATGGTAAATGTGTCTATAATCTATATGTCTAAGGATGATAGGATCCAGTTTTGTGTGCTTTTCTATCTGGTGGTCTATGAACATTACAGCTTAGTGGCATGTTTGGTGTCTTTACATGTCTGTGATGCATGATCCAAGATAAAGTAGTTTCAATGTGCATTTAGTCAGCAGTAATGCCATTAATCAACTGTCCATCTCTAGATAGAATACTTGTTCATTCAAAGGAACTTTTCGGAATCCTGGACTAAATAACATCCCCTACGGTGTTGATTGTTTATCCAGAGCAGATTTACCTTGGATGAACCAAAGTATTTGGCTGCGAGTAGATGTGGGCAAGAGAGGGAGAACAACAGAGACAGAGAGAGAGAGAGAGAGACAGATCAGTGTGAGCAATCTGAGCAGGATAAGCAGGAGGTTGATTTATAATTAGGGTGAATGTCTGTTCAATACCCCTGCTGTTCTGGTGATGGGTCCACTGCATAGAGAGACAGCTTTGCTGCTGTGAACTTAATTTGAATCTCGAAGTGCCACACATCTTCCACTTTTTATGGATAGTCTTGCATTTCTGGAATAATGAACACCTTAAAAAGGATTTACAATTCTATTTCAACATATCTTTGTGTGACGATCACTTGAATCCTTATTATTTGTCAGTTATATGTTCTTTTAATGCATTTTTGTCGGTTGAAAACTCTGAATGTTAATAACCACAGACTAGCAGTATAATATACAACTCAAACAAGACAGAGTTTAGGATTGCAAAGGCAACATTATCAGGTCTAGTTTAAGATTAAATCTGTTAAAAGAGGACACTAAAACAAAATTAGAGGGTGATGAAAATAAAGTGATTTTAGCAAAGTATAGGCTGAAATTTAAGTTTCAGTGATTGCTGCCAAGATGAAAATGTTATTTGGCACTTTTAAAAGTGGGATTTAAACACTATGTTAAAACACACCTCAGCGAGCCAATTGTTACATGTTAGCAGAGTTTAGAGATCTGTCTTTAAAATGAAAATGACATATGTTTGTTTACAAAGAACTCTTAGGAAACACTGTTATAAAACTAGTTATGAGAACTAATCAAGCTGCAAAAAACTACTTGTGTGACTTAAGAATAAAATGCTCAATGAAATGACATTTAGACAGGCAAATCAGAGTTTTCAGTTGATCTGTATACCTTTGGCAAAGAGTGGAAGAGAGCCAGAGCACCCAGAGGGAACCCACACACAGAAAGAAAAGCACAGAAATGAACGAGCTGCAAACAGATTCAACACCAGAATGTTCTTGCTGTCGCTGTGCTAACCACTGAGTCACTGAGCCGTCTCTAACTAATAGCAAGACAGCAAGCACAGCCACTGGAAACACTGCCATAAATATCAAACACCAGGCATAACAAGCATGACACATCAGCATCATACATCAGGTACCAGTGTTTGGACCAGATGATGTTGTGGATATTTAAAGGGCACACGTGCACACACCTCAAAGTATGCGGGTATTAGCTGGCAGCATCATATTCAACATCTGTCTAAGAGCATGCTGAATTTTATTAGCAGTTTACTGCCAGTAATGCTCATTAATTTGAGATCAAGTTACAAAACACTAATTACTACATATTATGCTGTGGAGGGAATGCTGTCATGAGTTCTCAGAATCTTCCTACCACCCAAGAGGCTTGTTTGTCTGTTACATGGTGACTTTTTCTGAACAAGTTCCAAATGTGAACTGTCAGTCTAACTTAAGTGGTCGTAACAAATTTCCGTATGTTTCTGTTTGTGTTGCTGCAAGACATCAACACATAAACACTGAGATATATGTTCTCTGTTATTATGGATATGGGAGATTATTGCCAGAGCAATTACAGTGACGAATGTGTGTATCTGAGAAAACTTCTGTTCAAACTTACTCCTCTTCAAAGAGGTATATAAACATTTAATAACTGTATAGAAGACAGTTATGGATGAATGAATTTCCCGTCTTTCCCATCATTAGGTGCCTCATATCTGACACAAATCTTCAGCATATTTGGCTCATAAAAGAAAATGGTACCCTTTTGCTCCTCAACAAAAAGACACAAATTAACCCACATCCTCATATTTCAGGAGAAATCGCAGGTTATAGGAGGGCAACTGAATAGCTGAATGACTTCAGCTTCCAGTTCAGCTCTCACACCCAAACTTTAAATTATCAGTATGTCACGGCATGTAAGATGTGGATGTATATAATTCTGCAAACGTGGTTATTACTGAGGTGTCAGTATGAACAACTTTCCCTCTCATTAGAGTGATAATTAAAGCTCATGCCATTAATTTCCCATATTCGAGCAGTATGCATTAACAGTGGGTAGCTTCAGACGTCGCCTTTTAAAGTTTTGCAAGCTTCCATATGATTACAGATGGGAACATACTTGATCATTTACTTTCAGATATCTTGTCCTTTAGCATTCTCTTTCATCTCGGACTGCGATTGAGGAGACGCATGAGATTGAGTACAGAACATGTGCAGCAACTCCTACATAGAAACCATATGGAAAGATCAACAGGAGACATAAATGCATGCAATAAAAGAGGAAATGTCAGAAAAGCAGCTTACATGTGGGAGGAGCGCATGTTAGATAATCATTAGTCAGTGTGTTGGACATTTTCTCCATCCATATTTAGCCACTGAAGATGTTAACAAGTTTGTCATTTCATAAAACACTGTGTTGTCAATTAATGAAAAGTTTGCAGAAATCTTTTATTGGTAACATTATTTTACAGCGCTATTCCCATGATATAACTCAGAATTAGTGAATGAGGATGAGACAGGAGCTGCTGACGTCCATGGCAGCAGCGGACTTGTAAATAAATTACTTCTCTGAATGAAAAGTGAATCTCTGCTAGTAAAACTTTTACTGCTTATTCCTGTAACATGCCTATAAAACCAAGACACAGGCATGCTATAGCACCAGTCTGACTTTATATTTACTGATTCTGCTGATACTGAGGCCTGCTTTGACACTAGTGATATGAATTTTAAATCTGTATACTTTACAGTGTGGAAGTGTAGAGCTAAAAACTGAGCAATGTGACTCTCTGCTATGACTAAATGAATCCAACTGATGGTAGAAACATTGAATTTTATAGTGTCAGTAGTTAATTCACATCAGGGCCAAAACCCAGTTCACTCTTTTCGATCTGTATCGGTGCCTGTGCCAGTCTGGTTGATTGGATGGTGCATCCTCATATCAAAGTAGTACCTTTATTGATCCTAATATTGATTCTGTTGTCAAAATTGCTCATTCATATTCTCAAGTCCTGACATGGCTGAATAGCAGGTAGTTTTGTATTTCACTGACTTTTTGATGTGCTCTTTTTTCGTTCTAATCAAAAATGTGTTAAAACTGTAACCACTGCAAGATGAGCCTTCTCTTTAGAGAAAAAAAAACATCTCTGGATAATTTTATACAGTGCACCATAGTTTTCTTTTCTCTGGCTGCACTACAATCACTTTTAAACAATAGGCTGTTGTGGAAAACTTCACTCTATGTGTCAGTTCCCTATTCGATGAACAACATTCCTCCATTGTGTAACCGCAAGAATGTATTCATACAAGGACATACTCAGAACATGTCCCCATTACAGCATCCCACATACCAGAGCAGTGAGGAATCACACACTGTTCACCCACGGGCTACATACACTACCAGTCCAAAGTTTGGACACACCGTCTCATTTAATGGAGTTTCTTTATTTTCATGACTATTTACATTGTAGATTCTCACTGAAGGCATCAAAACTATGAATGAACACATATGGAAGTATGTAGGAAACAAAAAAGCGTGAAATAAGTCAAAATGCTTTATATTTTAGATACTTCAAAATAGCCACCCTTTGCTTTGATTAATGCTTTGTACACTCTTCGCATTCTCTCAGTGAGCTTCATGGCTGAGCTTCAAAAAAACGCCATAGTATACTATGTCGAAAAAAAATTCAATTTTTCAACATGTTGTAAAAACGTGCCATATGATGAAATGATGTAAAGGAGGCCGTGAAAAACACTATGGTAAGGACTTCTTTGAAAAAAAAATCATCATGAATTTTGGCGCGAAAAAAACGCCATACAATACTATGTCGAAAAAAGTCATTTTTCAACATGTGGTGAAAACATGCCATATGATGAAATAATGTAAAGCAG